>NW_011494901.1:5609221-5610889 GCF_000754665.1 Bison bison bison
TTTTGTTAGGGCCTGAAATAACTCAGTAACTAAAAATTTTCACTAACAAAATAGGAAAGAAAAATGTTTTGTCTGTTGGAATAAATTAATCCTCACAGAGTTATGGTGAAATGAGCTTCTGTTTGGGTCTATAGGATTATTATTAAGTAATGAAGAATGAATTCACTTCTTTCAGGCTTGTGTGAAATTGGGAATAAAATCCCTTCAACATCAGCACCTCCTTCCACCCAGCCTGTACTGGACACTCCCAAAACATGGTCACTGCTATTCATTTAGTTAATCGTCAAATATGCATCAAACACATATTTTGTTATTCACTGGGTGATTATGTTCTATCATTCCAAGGAAAAGAGACTTTAAGAGCTTATATGCACAAACCACTTGCCTATAGAAATAAAATAAAAAGAATAACACATCTCAATTGAATATGAAAATAACTCTTCATAGAAGATGTTGGATTTATGTTTATTGCATCGTTTCTATAATGGGACTGATAGTTTGTGCTGAATAATTCATGCTATTTTGCCCAAGCCCCTTGAAAGCACTGGCATATCTCCGAGGGACAGCTGGCTAAAATTAAAGCATAGACTCTTGTCTTAGACTTGAATATTGCCAGGTAGCCTCCTGGTATTTTTTTTGTAGTTGCATTTGAGAGGGCTGGCCGTGAAATTAAGCAGACCTGAGTTCAAATCCTGGCTTTACCCTTGGACTTGGGCAAGGAATCTAGTCTTTTTCAGTCTCAATTCCTCATATATAAAATGAAGCTAAAAATTTATTGTCATTGGGATTCATACATGTAGTGTTATAGGAACCAAAATTTCATTTTTTAAATGAAAGCTCCTTTCCAAGGAGGGTGAGTCTGGTTAAAGGGAAGCCCCTTGTTTTGCTCGTGCCTTGGGTTGTCAAAGTCTAGGAACTGGAATTGGGGGAGAGGTGAAAGAAGGATTTGTTTTCAAAAGAGGAGGAAGAATGGGGCGAGGAGAGAAGAAAGGCAAGAGGTGAGAGGAGATAAGAGGAAGGAGGGAGGCAGGAAGGCCATGAGGCTGGTGAAGTGGCAAGGGGGCGCTGGCACAGAGGGTGGAGGGCTAGAGGGTGTGTTAAGAACCAGGATGCTCCCTGATTTATTAAGCTGGTGTGTGTGTGAAGCTGTGAAAGTCTCCATTTTCCATGTCCTCAGCTGGTCTACTTGCCTTCCACTGCTCCTGGCTCACTTTTTGATAACGTTGGCTATATTCACTAGTGTTTCATGGAAGTTAGGATGTGGGTATATTGTGCAAGTGGAGGGGATCTGGACCAATGAGATGACATGGATGCCCAGGAGACAGATGAGAACGGGAGCCCTTGGGAACTTGTAGAAAGCTGGTGAGAACTTTGGATTTTCATAGGTCTTTAGATCAGATCAGATCAGTCGCTCAGTCGTGTCCGACTCTTTGCGACCCTATGAATCGCAGCACGCCAGGCCTCCCTGTCCATCACCGACTCCCAGAGTTCACTGAGACTCACGTCCATCGAGTCAGTGATGCCATCCAGCCATCTCACCCTCTGTCATCCCCTTTTCCTCTCGCCCCCAATCCCTCCCAGCATCAGAGTCTTTTCCAATGAGTCAACTCTTCGCATGAGGTGGCCAAAGTACTGGAGTTTCAGCTTTAGCATCATTCCTTCCAAAGC
>NW_011494901.1:5611659-5637161 GCF_000754665.1 Bison bison bison
TTCCCATCTCTTTCAGAATTTTCCACAGTTTATTGTGATCCACACAGTCAAAGGCTTTGGCATAGTCAATAAAGCAGAAATAGATGTTTTTCTGGAACTCTCTTGCTTTTTCCATGATCCAGCGGATGTTGGCAATTTGATCTCTGGTACCTCTGCCTTTTCTAAAACCAGCTTGAACATCAGGAAGTTCATGGTTCACATATTGCTGAAGCCTGGCTTGGAGAATTTTGAGCATTACTTTACTAGCATGTGAGATGAGTGCAATTGTGTGGTAGTTTGAGCATTCTTTGGCATTGCCTTTCTTTGGGATTGGAATGAAAACTGACCTTTTCCAGTCCTGTGGCCACTGCTGAGTTTTCCAAATTTGCTGGCATATTGAGTGCAGCACTTTCACAGCATCATCTTTCAGGATTTGGAATAGCTCAACTGGAATTCCATCACCTCCACTAGCTTTGTTTGTAGTGATGCTTTCTAAGGCCCACTTGACTTCACATTCCAGGATGTCTAGCTCTAGTTCAGTGATCACACCATCGTCATAGGTCTTATTGGTAGACAATATTTATTAAACTTTTACTCTGTACCCAAGGCTGATATGTGAACATGGTGATGCATTATCTCCTTCCTTTCACTCAACAAATATTTATTGAGGGGCTAGTTGAGTCTTCCCAACAAATCAAGTAAGTTCTTGCTGTTCAGTTGCTCAGTCGTGTCTGACTCTTTGTGACCCCATGGACTGCAGCACGCCAGGCTTCCCTGTCCCACAGCTTGTTTAAACTCATGTCCTTTGAGTTGGTGATGCCATCCAACCTCTGTCCTCCCCTTCTTATTCTGCCTTTGATCTTTCCCAGCATCAGGGTCTTTTCTAATGAAGTGGCTCTAAGCATTAGGTGGCCAAAGTATTGCAACTTCAGCTTCAGCATCAGTCCTTCCAATGAACATTCAGGACTGATTTCCTGTAGGATTGACTGGTTGGATTTCCTTGCTTTCCACGGGACTCTCAAGAGTCTTCTCCAACACCACAGTTCAAAAGCATCTGTTCTTCGGTGCTGAGCTTTCTCTAGGGTCCAACTCTCACATCCATACATGACTACTGGAAAACTATAGCTTTGATTAGATGGACCTTTGTCAGCATAGTAATGTCTCTGCTTTTTAATATGCTGTCTAGGTTAGTCATAGCTTTTCTTCCAAGGAGCAAACGTCTTTCAATTTCATGGCTTCAGTCACCATTTGAAGTGATTTTGGAGCCCAAGAAAATAAAATCTGTCTCTATATTCATTATTTCCCCATCTATTTGTCATGAAGTGATGGGACTGGATGCCATGATCTTAGTTTGCTGAATGTTGAATTATAATCAGCTTTTTCACTCTCCTCTTTCACTTTCATCAAGAAGTTCTTTAATTCTTCTCTTTCTGCCATAAGGGTGGTGTCATCTGCATATTTGAGGTTATTGATATTTCTCCCAGCATTCTTGATTCCAGCTGTGCTTCATCCAGCCTGGCATTTCACATGATGTACTCTGCATATAAGTTAAATAAACAGGTGACAATATACATAAGAAAGGATGTACTACTTTCCCAATCTGGAAACAGTCTGTTGTTCCATGTCTGGTTCTAACTGTTGCTTCTTGACCTGCATAAAGGTTTCACAAGAGACAACTAAGGTAGTCTGGTATTCCCATTTCTTTAAGAATTTTCCACAGTTTATTGTGATCCACACAGTCAAAGACTTTAACGTAGTCAAAGAAGCAAAAGTAGATGTTTTTCTGGAGTTCTTTTGCTTTTTCTATGATCCAGCAGATGTTGGCAATTTGATCTCTGGTTCCTCTGCCCTTTCTAAATCCAGCTTGAACATCTAGAAGATCTCGGTTCATGTACTATTGAAGCCTAGCTTAGAGAATTTTGAGCATTACTTTGCTAGCATATGAAATGAGTGCAATTATGCAGTAGTTTGAACATTCTGTGGCATTGCCCTTCTTTGAGATTGATATGAAAACTGACCTTTTCCAGTCCTGTGGCCACTGCTGAGTTTTCCAAATGTACTGGCATATTGAGTGAAGCACTTGGATCTATTGAGTGAACCATTGGATCTACTGGCTTTTCAGCTTGGCAAATGCAGAGCTTGGGACATCTCAGCCTCCACAGTTGTGTGAGCCAAGTCCTTATAGTAAAAAATTTCTTTCTCTCTGCTCCCTGGAGAACCCTGACTAATACGTTGTGGGAAGGTTAAGCAAAGATGTAGTCTCAGTGGACATCAGCCTCAGCAGGATCCCATGGGGAGCTCCGGAGCATAATTATACCACAGAGTTGGCCCCACCTTGAGGTCAGGGGCTAGCCTTTATATTCCCATTAGTCAGTTCATGAGCTCTGCTCCTAGAGTGGTGTGAAGACACTGAAGCAGCTCCTGGGAGAAGGAGACAGCTGTGAGATTTCTGCTGACAGTCACAGAAATGGGGAAATGGGAGCATCCCCTGCAGTATGCAAATAATATTAATAGCAGCCATTACTATTCTCAGATTTTGATTTATTTCCCATCCAATAATATATTAGCTATAAAAGAAACAAGCCAAAATAGAAAAAATTGTTGACAATCTCATACTCCAAAATTAATAAATTGCTTTTTCTCCAATCCATGTGTGATTATTTTTTAAACCTAGGTATAATAATAGTATAGTCTTAAAGTCATTGAAAATATAAAGGTAATAATGCTAATTTTGAAAAGTTCTAACAGCATAGAAGGATATAGATTGGACTTTAGTTTTCCTTCACCTTCATGTTCTTCTCCTCCCCATACTGAACCCCTATCCACATTAAGTGTGTAACCTTTCAGACCTTTGACTCCATGCACACACTCTGTATAGACTCATGTATGCACACATACACACATACTCCAGCTGGATTTAATGGGGTATTATTTCATATGTTGTTCTATGGCTTGTACTTTCTACCTAACAAATATCTTGGAGACCTTCTCATGTCAGTGCATTTAGGTCTTCCTTATTCTTTTTCACGGGGCTGCATAATTTTGCTAGCATGTATGTATCATCATGTATTTAACTATTGGTAGCATTTAGATTTCCTATTGTTTCTTTTACAAACCAGGTAGTAAAGAACTGGATAACATTTTGTGTTCTGTTTTTCTTTCCCTGGTAGCTCAGCTGGTAAAGAATCTGCCTGCAATGCAGGAGACGCCATTGGATTCCTGGGTCAGGAAGATTCCCTGAGGAAGGGATAGACTACCCAGTATTGTTGGGGTTCCCTGGTGGCTCAGATGATAAAGAATCTGCCTGCAATGTGGGAGACCTGGGGTCTGTCCCTGGGTTGGGAAGATCCCCTGGAGGAGGGCATGGCAACTGACTCCAGTATTCTTGCCTGGAGAATCCCCATGGACAGAGGAGCCTGGCGGGCTGCAGTCCATGGGGTTGCAAAGAGTCGGACATGACTGAGTGACTAATCACAGCAACGATGTTGTTATACAGTCATAATTATTTTTAAATTACACCATACTGTTCTATTAAGTTGATATATCATCATTTATCTAATTATCTCCCTATTGCTGGTTGCATAGGCAACATATGTTTATATATATATAAACATATATATATGTGTGTGTGTGTGTGTTTGCCCTGTCTCCTTTTTAAAAATATGTTCTTATTTATGGCTGCTCTGGGTCTTTGTTGCTGTTGTCAGGCTTTCTCCAGTTGTAGTGCTGCTGCTGCTGCTAAGTCGCTTCAGTCATGTCTGACTCTGTGCGACCCCATAGACGGCAGCCCACCATGCTCCCCTGTCCCTGGGATTTTCAAGGCAAGAACACTGGAGTGGGGTGCCAGCTGTAGTAAGTGGGGGCTATTCTTTGGAGCACGGGCTCTAGGCACGTGGGCTTCAGCAGCGGTGGCGGGTGGACTCAGTAGTTGTGCCTCATGGGCCCTAGAGTGCAGGTTCAGAGGCTGTGGTGCTCAGGTTAGTTGATCCCCAGCATGTGGGATCTTCCCGGACCAGGGATGAAACCTGTGTCCCCTGCATTGGCAGGCAGAGTCTTTACCACTGAGCCCCTAGGAAAACCCTTGAATTATTTTCTTATTCTCAGAAGTAGGACTAGTAGGTCAACTCCACTGAGATTGATTTCCTTTGTATTATGCTAAGCAATCTACTAGACAGCCTCAGCGTGAATGTCGTAGAGGTGCATCCATTGTATTGATTGTTATATTGTATTAATAGTAAACACAGTAACTCTGCTATGAGAGACAATGCATCCTCAGGAAATGGGTCCTAAAGCCAGTGACAAAACCTGTGCTGAATGACCGTAAAGCTGCATTGGCATTTGCTGTTCACACATGCATGTTTGTGTGGATGGAAACTAAGAAGCAAATAAGTAAAGGTGGAGAGATCTGAAGTGCTGGCATTTCTCTGGACTTCCCTGGTGGCTCACTGGCAAAGAACCTGCCTGCCAATGCAGGAGACATGAGCTCGATCCCTAGGTTGGGAAGATTCCCTGGAGAAGGAAATGGCAACCCACTCCAGTATTCTTGAATTTCTTAAGCAGAATCAATGTGTGGTGCAGCAACAACACACATAATGAAAATTAGCAACTGTATGTATAAAGAACAGTGATTCATAGTCATCCATAGAGTAGCTTCGGCTATATGCATTCTGGGGGGATAATAATATTGAAATCAATATTATTATAGCTACAATCAATATTATTAATATTAATGTTGCTGTGTTCAGTCACTCAGTCACGTCTGACTCTTTGTGACCCAATGGACTGCAGCACACCAGGCTTCCCTGTTCTTCACTATTTCCTGGAATTTGCTCAAACTCATGTCCATTGAGTCGATGATGCTGTCCAACCGTCACATCCTCTGTCACCCCTTCTGCTCCTGCCCTCCATCTTTCGTAGCATCAGAGTCTTTTCCAATGAGTCTTTACCTGATGCTCTTTGCATCAGGTAGCCAAACTATTTGGAGAAGGAAATGGCAACCCACCCCAGTATTCTTGCCTCAAGAATCCCATAGAGAGAGGAGCCTGGCCTGGCAGGCTACAGGCCAAAGTGTAGGTGCTTCAGCTTTAGCATCAGTCCTTTGAATGAATATTCAGGGTTGATTTCCTGTAGGATTGACTGGCTTGATCTCCTTGCTGTCCAAGGGACTCTCAAGAGTCTTCTCCAGCACCACAGTTTGAAAGCACCAATTCTTCAGTGCTCAGCCTTCTTTATGGTCTTACTCTCCCATCTGTACATGACTACTGAAAAAACCATAGCAAAAAGCATATGGACATTTGTTAGTAAAGTGATGTCTCTGCTTTTTAATACTCTGTCTAGGTTTGTCGTTAGTTTTCTTCCAAGGAGCAAGTGTCTTTTAATTTCATGGCTACAGTCACTATCTGCAGTGAGTTTGGAGCCCAAGAAAATAAAGCCTGTCACTGTTTCCCCTATTTCCCCATCTATTTGCTGTGAAGTGATGAGACCAGATGTGATGATCTTAGTCTTCTGAATGTTGAGTTTTAAGCCAGCTTTTTCATTCTCCTCTTTCACTTTCATCAAGAGGCTCTTTAGTTCCTCTTTGCCTCCTGCCATAAGGGTGGTGTCATCTGCATATCTGAGGTTATTGATATTTCTCCCGGCAATCTTGATTCCACCTTGTGCTTTATCCAGCCTGGAATTTTGCATGATGTATTCTGCGTGTAAGTTAAATAAGCAGGGTGACAATATATAGCCTTGGCGTACCCCTTTCCCAATTTGGAACCAGTCTGTTGTTCCATGTCTGGTTCTTATTGCTTCTTGTCCTGCATACAGGTTTCACAAGAGGCAGGTAAAGTGATCTGGTATCCCAGCTCTTTAAGAATTTTCCACAGTTTGTTGTGATCCACACAGTTAAAGGCTTTGCCGTAGTCAATGAAGCAAAAGTAGAGGATTTGGAGAAATTCCTTTGCTTTTTCTATGACCTAACGTCTAGTCAAGGCTATGGTTTTTCCTGTGGTCATGTATGGATGTGAGAGTTGGACTGTGAAGGAGACTGAGTGCCAAAGAATCGATGCTTTTGAACTGTGGTGTTGGAGAAGACTCTTGAGAGTCCCTTGGACTGCGAGGAGATCCAACCAGTCCATTCTGAAGGAGATCAGCCCTGGGATTTCTTTGGAAGGACTGATGCTAAAGCTGAAACTCCAGTACTTTGGTCACCTCATGTGAAGAGTTGACTCATTGGAAAAGACTCTGATGCTGGGAGGGATTGGGGGCAGGAGGAGAAGGGGACGACAGAGGATGAGATGGCTGGATAGCATCACTGACTCGATGGACGTGAGTCTGATTGAACTCCGGGAGTTGGTGATGGACAGGGAGGCCTGGCATGCTGCGATTCATGGGGTCGCAAAGAGTCAGACATGACTGAGCGACTGAACTGGACTGAACTGAACTGAACGGATGTTAGCAATTTGGTCTCTGGTTCCTCTGCCTTTTCTAAATCCACACTTGAGTTAAAATGTGAGTGAGTGCTGTGTGTCAGGAATTGATTTAAGTGTTTTATTTAGCACATTTAAAATCTACATAGCAATTCTTTGAGGTGCGTGCTAACTCGCTTCAGTCATATCAGACTCTTTGCGACCCCATGCCAGGCTTTTCTGCACATGGGATTCTCCAGGAAGAAATACTAGAGTGGGTTGCCATGCCCTCCTCTAGGGGGTCTTCCCTACCTAGGGATTGAATCTATGTCTCTTATGTCTCTTGCATCGTAGATGAGTTCTTTACCACTAGCACCACCTGGGAAGTCCTCTTTGAAGTGAGTTCTTTGATACTGCTTTTTAATAGATAAAGAAACAAAAGAAATAAGGTAACTTGGTCAGATCTTCCAGTTGGTAGAGCTTGGATATGACCAGACTTGATCTGATTTCTTGACCACAGCGCTTTGTATCCTTTTGGTAGAGGATCATTTAATACGTACTTATGTGTTTGATTTTCAACCAAGTAACCGTCATTCAAGGGGACAAATACTGGATGATATTAAAGCCAACACTGTAGCTGAGATACTGTACAAAGAGAGAGTTGCTAGTTGAACTGCTTTGTAGACAATTTGTATGGGACTCAGGCTGTCAACTTTGAGGAGAGGTGGTCATAGAAGAAAATTAATGGGTTTTAAATTTATTTTGAATTCCAAAGGAAAAGCCATAAAATTATTGATGTGGCTGCATGTCTCTTAGAACAGATGAGTTAGATAATGAGAGATTTCTGATAAAAAGACTTAAAAGCTAAAAAATACCAGTTCTGCATTCACTTACCTTGTGCGGGATGGAGATTTCTGAAAGAGCAATATCTTTCTTCACTACTTCACTCCAGGTGGCTGAGTAAGTAATGGTGGTTCATTATGGCAAGAAAAGAAAGAAAGAAAGAACAAACCCATTGTGGGGAGTAGGTGGTGGAAAATGGGGGATTATGCCTATTAAAATATTAATACTAAGTAGTTTGATAGTCATAAAAGGGTTATTTTGCAGGAGTGATTTGAATCTGGAAAAGAGAAAGATATTGCCATACTTTTGAGAGATGCTAAAGATCAAGAAATTAATTTGAAAATAGTATCAGCTCTATAGCCACTGGGTCAGAGATGTTTATGCTGTCATATCTCATGCAGGCTTGAGAAGTCATCCAAAAACATAGGAATTCATCTCATTAGAATCTCTTCTCCATATGCAGTTTCCAGGTGCTCAAAGAAGATTTATTTCTGACAAATGAGTGATAATATCTAACGTCATTAGCAGTGATAGTCTAACACTCTGAAACACATCTTGGAAGATAGAAATCTAATTAGATGCACTCCCTTCTGTGGTTAGGGGACTGAATTGGGCTGGTGAGCTGCCAGCCCAGATATGCCTTGCTTCTCTTCCCATAACTTTAACAGCACTCCAAGTTCAATGTACCTAAATTACAACTGGGTTCCCCTAGGAACTTTGCTACAAGAGGAAATTTATCCTTTCAGTTATACATGGTTCCACGAGCACCACCACAGCCACCACGGCTCTATGTGGTTGCCAAGGCCAGGTCCCCTGCTAAATGCCTTCTGAGGTTCATCTCTTTGATCTTCCCACACTCCCGAGGGAGGGAGAAGCCAAAGGCAAGCTTCCCAGTGCCTGTAGGGGGCGGGTTCTGTTCCCTGTGTTGTGGCTCATTGCCTGGAGGGGAGCTGGGTCGCAGAGCTGTTCAGGGAATCGGCTTTTGCCCCTGAAGTTTTCCTTCTCTTCTAGTGTGCACCTGCTTGGGGCTTCCTAGGAGTTTTCTAAAAATTCTAGCTGGTCACAAGCCATTCAGACTTATTTTTTCAAAGAATGGAGTTTTGAACATCACCATTCCCACAAATATATTTTTTGAAAGGGCTTATAGCTCTCTGAGCATTCTGGATATTAACTGAAAGGGTCTGAAGATTCTCTCTTGGATATATTTGAAGACCATAGAGCCAGCAGTTCTTGAGTCAGGATTATTGATCAGGGCTTATCTCTTCTAAGGTGCTTCTTTGGTGGCTCAGATGGTAAAGAATTCACATGCAGATGGTAAAGAATTCACCTGTCGATGAAGGAGACCTGGGTTTGATCTCTGGGTCAGGAAGATCCCCTGGAGAGGGAAATGGCAACCCGTTCCAGTATTCTTGCCCGAAGAATCCCATGGACAGAGGAGCCTGGCAGGCTACAGTCCATGAGATCACAAAGAGTCAGACACAACTGAGCAACTAACACTTTCACTCCCTCTTATAAAATGGGATAACCTACCCTAGTATCTTCTTACGGAGAAGGCAATGGCAACCCATTCTTGTACTCTTGCCTGGAAAATCCCATGGACGGAGGAGCCTGGTAGGCTGCAGTCCATGGAGTCGCAAAGAGTCGGACACAACTGAGCGACTTCACTTTCACTTTTCACTTTCATGCATTGGAGAAGGCAATGGCAACCCACTCCAGTGTTCTTGCCTGGAGAATCCCAGGGATGATGGAGCCTGGTGGGCTGCCGTCAATGGGGTCGCACAGAGTCAGACATGACTGAAGCGACTTAGCAGCAGCAGCAGCAGTATCTTCTTATGTATATTCTGCAAAAACTAGCCTTGTGAGATACTCAACAAAAAAAGGGGCTCCAGGGGCAAGCATGTATTGTAGATAGGAATCTTAATGTGTATACTTAGTTGTATGGGGAAATAAATTGCAATTCCTTATTTGCTGTGAATCAATTTGATTTTAACTCTTATCTGCCATCCCTCCAGATCGATAGGAAATTGTAACTTGGACATATTAATATTTGGAGTTAATAAAAGAGTTCTTTACTAATTAATAAAGGAGTTCTTTCCTTTTCTCCTTTCCAGGAGTTGTGTCAGGATTCTGTGGTCTTACAGATGTCTGGCACTGGGGTGATGTCTGGGATAGTGGTGCCCGCTACCTCAACCTTCCACCATCCCTTCAGGTGGGGTCCGGGCTGCTGATGTACTGTGCTTGGGGCACGGTGAGGTGGGAAACTCAAGTATCTGACACTGGGGGCTGGGAGGGAATAATGATCATGTGTTCTAGCTCTTGGGATCCCTAAACCTCTCTTTCCTCTAATCCTGTTGGATTTGGAAATAGAATCAAGAAACACTGCCACGGCTCTTTCCTGAGGCAGGAAAGAGTGGAACCTGTTTTTCCCTCTGATGCAGAAGGGAAAAGAGAAAAGATAGGGAGAAAATATGAACTTGCATTCTATAGAGTCATCTTGTAAGTTTGGGAAACTTTGAATATCCTGTTACTTCTTGGATTTCTGCAGTATATAGTAACATATCAAAGGCTCTGAGGAATCCTATAATAGGAGAATATGTTTGCATTTATTTAAACCAAAGAGTCCAAAATTTATTTGATCATTGACTCTACAAAGAGTCCACAGAACTCGTGTTCTGGTGATGCGTTTGAGGAAATCTTCAGTAGCTCCGTGAGGACCCATTATTGTCCATGTCTAGGAGATCATAAGAGCAAGTTCTGGTGACTTCTCACAGAGGGACAGTTCTGATTTCTGTCCTATAGATCTTAACTCTTCCATGTCTCCATTCCCCACAACCTTTCTAATGTTACAGAGCTGTGCTCTCCAATGTTCCTGAAATGGGTATCCTTTCCTTAGTGCTTCCCACGGACTTCTGGGTGACTTTGATACCTCCATTAGGCATCAAGAACATAGGCAAATCACTTGGAATTATCAGTGCAAGGAGCCCCGAGGCAAAAGGCACGTGAGGTCTATTCCTAGAGTGCACTCCTTGAATGCGCATATGACTGTTACATCCATACAGAGAGATTGACCAAGTCTGGGATAGTAACCAAGATTAGAGCTGAGCACTAGTATAGGCCCGAGAGACCTACAGTAGCCTCATCACTGCTAGAAATCAAGGACTCAGGCTCTAAGTTCAGCAAACAGGATACTCATAGGACTTTTTATTACATAATGAACTGAGAAGCGAAATGAGCTTGGGCCGCAAGAGTAAGACAGAAGTCATGCTCTATCACTGCCTGTATGTATCAGTATCTTCTTTTAATGAAGCTTGTGTGAAGTTTTAGTTCCTCTTCTGTCTTTTGGATTCTCTGCTGCTAAGGTGCCCAGTGACCAACTGCCTAGTCCTGGGTCCTGTTTTCCTGCATATTCCTTTGTTCCACTTATGATTTCTCACTTATGATCCCTACCCCATCAGAGTTCCCACTACTGCTGTATCCTCAGCCAGGTAAGGGAAACCAAGCTGAGTAAACAAAACCGTGCAGAGATGGGAGATGCCAAGGGTTCAGAGCCTGTGCTGCACTCTCATGGCACCAGTCTGCATGCCCCTCTAATTAGGAAAATTTCAGAGAAGAAACTTTAGGCAGGAGGCTTTTTCTGGAATCACATCTCTTGATGTTTTCCCTCAATCGGGTCTGGCCTTAAGAAGGGAGTGGTAAAGGACAGCTAAGGCCACAGTGCTTCACACACCCACTTCTGGTCCCTTCAGTGGTGAAGCAAGGGGTTAGTCCTGCTTCCTTCCGCTTTCACAAGCTTCTGGTCCAAAGCCTGAGGCCTGAGCTAATTTTGTTGACTTTTGTTATTTTCCTCTGTAAATGGAAGAAAACCCCAATCCCTGAAGGAAACCAAGTACAACGGTAAACCTCAGCAATGTCAGAACTGGAATCATTGCAGGGGTTGGGGTGAGTTTGGCTGTCTGCTTGGGGATGCTGGGAAACAAAAGAGAGTGGATAACTCCAAGAGGGCAAGAAAAGGCTGGGGTTCCTCTGTGCTAGCTGATTAGGGGGCTTTCAGTTGGGCCAACTTAATTCTTCTTTCTCCACTTAGCTGACCCTAAAAATCTTGGCTTAACTGCAGAGCTATATCAATTACAATAATTTACATGAATTATTTACCAATTATTCTTAATTACCAGCCTGCATGATAATGATTATGCATATTATCAAACATGTGCCAGATCAACTTGGTTGTAAGATTTATTCAATTCCAATACTAATCACCATTCACATCTGCTGAGTCTCTGTCAGTTACTCACAGAGTATGGACGTTTCCTCACACCTTAAGGACAATGGAGTTACCATCGTAAGACACTTGCGAGTCGCTGATGGGTTGAGGGAAGAGAGAAAGTAATCATCTTTGCTTCCAAACCCCACACATCTAGATGATTCATTTTAAAGATAAACTAAGGCCAATTATGGGGCTTCCCTGGTGGCTCGATGGTAAAGAACCTGCCTGCCAATGCAGGTTAGATGTAAGACAAGTCGGTTCAATCCCTGGTCCAGGAAAATCCCCTGGAGGAGAAGATGGCAACCCAGTCTAGTATTCTTGCCTGGAGAACTCCATGGACAGAGGAGCCTGGAGGGCTACAGTCCATGGAGTCAAAAAATGTCAGACACAACTTAGCAACTGAACAACAACAAAGTCAATTGTACTTCATTAGAATATGTTTCTATCTTCAATAATGTGAACTTATGTCTTATTCCCATTTCTGCTGTAACCTCTAACATAGTAGGAATTCAATAAACATTTCTTGAATTGAGTTGAACAGAATTTGTAGTGGCACTAGGCTCTATTTCATGGCCCAAAATATCAACTGTCATTATCACAAAGTGATATACTGAGACTATTTCTTCCACTATCCTGAAGGTTCATAAGATCACACGCAGGATTTAATGGAGGGATTACAAAACATCACTCATAGAATGAAATCTGTAATGGTGTGGCTTGAGTTCATGACACCTGTGGCACTTAGCATGCACGCTACAGGGGTAATGTCACATTTCCTGCAAAAGGGAGCTGAGCTTGTCTACTGCTTAAACACACATAGCAACGAATTAGGCCAGCGTTAATGCAAAAGCTATGTGTACTGTGCTGTGTCGTTCAGTCGTGTCTGACTCTTTGTGACCCCATGGACTGCAGCCTGCCAGGCTCCTCTGTCCATGGGATTTTCCAGGCAAGAGTACTGGAGTGGGTTGCCATGCCCTCCTCCAGGGGATCTTCCAACCCAGGGATTGAACCCAGGTCTCCCGCATTGCAGGTGGATTCTTTACTCTCTGAACCACCAGGGAAGCCCAAAAACACTGGAGTGGGTAGCCTATCCCTTCTCCAGGGGATCTTCTGACCCAGGAATTGAACCAGGGTCTCCTGCATTGCAGGCGGGTTCTTTACCAGCTGAGCTACCAGGGAAGCTCCAAAAGCTGTGTGTAGGTAGTACCAATTAATCCATATTTGTTAAGTTGTTAGAAAAAATGTTCTGAGAATGGCATTTATGCATGGTGTAATTTCAAGCAGAACAGTTGAAATTGCACAATAATGAAATTGTACAGTAGTGAAAGGTAAACCTTGCTCCCTCACCCACACCCCCAGTTCCACTCTCCAAAGTCACATACTGTCAATAGTTTCTGTTGATTCTGTCCATAAATTTCCTATGCGTATATTTGTATATATGTAGATCATGTGTTTGAAAATTAAGCAATTGGTAATTAGGTAATTATTAATACATAGAAAAAGTATGTCATTTATGAATAATGTCACAAACATATGTGTTCCCACCCTTCAATTTAATAAAGTGAATAAGGATAAATGCCCTTTATACTTACGCATCTTTACCCTTACTACTCTTGTCATGCAAGCATTTTAATACTTCCTCCTGATTGCATCTCCTTCTAAGAGCTAACTGCTCTTCTAAATTTAGTTCCCATGCCCACTTTTTATACCTTTATGATTATGTATCCTAAGCAAGACGTAGTAATGCTTTTAAACAGTATGTTTGTGAAATCATATCATCTATGTTTTTCTGTCATGATTTTTCACTCAGTTTTGTAAAAATCATTCATATGGATACATATGCTGCTGCTGCTAAGTCGCTTCAGTCGTGTCCGACTCTGTGCAACCCTATAGACGGCAGCCCACCAGGCTCCCCCGTCCCTGGGATTCTCCAGGCATATGGATACATATAGCTATAGTTTATTCATTGTCATAGCTGTCTGATATTCCATCATATGAATATATCATAATGTGTGCATTAGTTCTCTTTCTGATGTATAGATTGTTTTCAGTTTTTGTCACCACAAACTATCATGAGCAATCTTGTATGTGCCTCCTCATGTAATTGTGTGAGTTTCTCTAAGGCATTGATGTATATCCTGGCATGAAACTGCTCAGTCATGGGAAATGCATATTTTAAACTTTTCTAAATATTGCCAAACAGTTCTTCAAAGTGGCTATATGTATCCTTTTAACATTTATTTTTAAATAATAAAAAGAACTTGTCCCAGGGTTCTATATATATATAATGGGCAATCAATAGGTTTTAGAATTGTATTGCTTTACTTACCGACATCCATTTCTTTTCTGAAGGTGTGTTTTCAGCAAGAGGATGGGCTGAGACTTAAACCTAGGACTTCTATTTCAAAGCTCTGCACTTCCTGCTGCCTTATGTCCTATCTCCTCTTGACCTGAGGTACCTAACCTCCTTGCATGTGTGTCTTGCGATGGCAGAAATCTGAGCCTGAATGTGAGTGTGAGTCCGTGTGTAGCTTGGGCTGTCCTTTGTTCACGGGGCGGTAATGAAGAATCTAGTTCTTTTGTTTCCTTTTAGGCTTTGCTGC
This sequence comes from Bison bison bison, assembly GCF_000754665.1. NCBI lineage: Eukaryota > Metazoa > Chordata > Mammalia > Artiodactyla > Bovidae > Bison > Bison bison. The sequence continues at coordinate 5,625,741 of NW_011494901.1, forward strand.
AATGTCATGTTTCTTCTCTTCCTCCTTTTCCTCCTCCTCCTAAACCCTAATACCATTTTTTGGAGGCTCAAGTAATACAGGTCCCCCATCCACATCTTTGCACCCCATAGTTATTTTGCTCCTCAGACTAATTACCACGAAATGCGGGTGGTCATCCTTCCAGTTTCCTGTGAAGATGTTCCTTGAGACCATGTCACACTCTGTTTCTCACCCAACTATCACCTGCTGGTTTTAATCTCATCGATGATTCCCGCCTAAAACAGTTATTACTGCAGTGGTTGCCAGTTAGTGATGTAAACTCTTATGTAGACCTCGAAATGACCTCGAGAAATGCACTCTATTATTAACATTGTGAGAATAAACAAAGTAAGGGGAATTAATGACCATGAAGAGCTAGTTGTTATCACCTAACTTCTGAATCCTGACTCAATATACAAAAAATCCCTAAAATCAAACAACCCAATCTACTGGAATTAGATTAATCCACCATTGCAATGGGCTAACGCTGGAAATATTCAAATTAAGATTAAAAGTTGTAGAAGGGGTACTAAAGTCTCTTTTTACATCTTCAAGAATATGACTATGAGAATTTAAAGATGTGTGTCTATTATTCTGTACCTTAAAAAAAAAGCACAGTGTAATTCAGCATAACACTGTTCCAACAACTTGTACTTCATCCGAAAGAATTTATTTGCTGAAGTTGTTAAAAAAAAACAAAACTTATCTTCAGAGGTGTTCAGCAGCAGAAAGGCCCGTCGGTATCTTCTGGACCCAAGATCCAAATTCAAAAAAGCTTAAGTTGATATTTTATTCTAATAGGACCTGCGGGGGTCAACTTCTCTTGAAAAGGAAGGTTATAGTTTCAGCGTGCATCAAGAGACATGTTCCTACTTCTAATTCTTATGTTTTAAAAACATGTATATTGGGGGAGAGAATGCTTCATGCCCTTATCAAGTAGGGCATAACAAAATTGGAAATTGGTTCGTGATTTATTGCATCTCCAGCGACACACTGAAGTGCATAGTAAAATTAACTTCGGGTCTATACAGTAGCTGCTTGCACAGCATGACTGAAGAAAGACCCTGTGAGCAGGAGAGGTCGCAGATGAATGAGGCTAGAAATGGAAAACTTCCACCGGTGCGGGCAGCACAAATGCGTGTTGTTCACATTTGCATTCCGTCTTTGTGGCTAGTGGGAACAGAGACTCAGAAGGCCCTGAAGGTCCCTTTCTCTTCCTTCCTCCAGCCACCTGGACCCGTGAAGGTCCATCTGATACAAGGGGCTCTTTGTTGGTTGTCAAGTCAGGGCTGCTACCGGTCGGCAAGCAAAGCAAGTCAAGCCGAAGTCCAGGCTGCTGTGGCACAAGGCCATATTGTTGCAGCCTCAGGCTCGGGAGGCCTTTCTTGGCAAGCAGGGCACTTTGAACACCCACAGGAGCCCCGGGGTTGTGGACATAGACGAGGATGGGGAAAATATTTGATAGCGGAGCCCTTTCTGGAAACTCCCACGTGGTGAACAAGGATGTGCAGTGTAATTTTGGTTTCATGTTCAAATTCCTTGAAGCAGGCTTTAGGACTGTATCGGGTTCTCAGATCGTTCCCCTTAATGAAATCGCCAAATGCAACACTTTAGCGTTAGGATTCCATCACAGTAATGTAAACCAAAAAGGGGCTAATTTACATCTGTGCCCACGCCATTAATGGAAATTGGTTATTAGCTATTTATGCTAAGGAGCAGCAATATAAAACATAAAGGTAGTTTTATTAACTACATTTTGCCCTCTGAAATCTGCTGTGCATGGAGTTTACATTCAGTGACTTTTTTCCCCCTGCTCCATGCATTATGGCATTTACACTGCCTAATTAGCATATTTATTAACAAATTACTGCCCCCTTCTGAAATTTGCATTTGATACAATAACACATCAACCACAATGAAGTTAACAAGATCATCCCATGCTTTGCTCTAGTGATTCTTCTGGAATGTTGCATTAGCCTTTTTAGTCTTCTCTTGTCTTCATCTCTTTTTAGGTAATTAAAGAAAAATGGTACTTACAAACAGTCATAAAGCAGGAATAATGGGGATGTAAGTGAGTTTCGTGAAGAGGAACTAAAAAGCCTCTTGATGAAAGTGAAAGTGGAGAGTGAAAAAGTTGGCTTAAAGCTCAACATTCAGAAAACGAAGATCATGGCATCCGGTCCCATCACTTCATGGGAAGTAGAGGGGGAAACAGTGGAAACAGTGTCAGAGTTTATTTTTCTGGGCTCCAAAATCACTGCAGATGGTGACTGCAGCCGTGAAATTAAAAGATGTTTATTCCTTGGAAGGAAAGTTATAACCAACCTAGATAGCATATTCAAAAGCAGAGACATTACTTTGCCAACAAAGGTCCGTCCAGTCAAGGCTATGGTTTTTCCTGTGGTCATGTATGGATGTGAAAGTTGGACTGTGAAGAAGGCTAAGTGCCGAAGAATTGATGCTTTTGATTTATGGTGTTGGAGAAGACTCTTGAAAGTCCCTTGGACTGCAAGGAGATCCAACCAGTCCATTCTGAAGGAGATCAGCCCTGGGATTTCTTTGGAAGGAATGATGCTAAAGCTGAAACTCCAGTACTTTGGCTACCTCATGTGAAGAGTTGACTCATTGGAAAAGACTGTGATGCTGGGAGGGCTTGGGGGCAGGAGGAGAAGGGGATGACAGAGGATGAGATGGCTGGATAGCATCACTGACTCGATGGACATGAGTTTGAGTGAACTCCGGGAGTTGGTGATGGACAGGGAGGCCTGGCGTGCTGCAGTTCATGGGGTCACAAAGAGTCAGACACAACTGAGCGACTGAACTGAATGGATGTACATAAATGTATTATTTTTTAATTTCCCAAGGACTGTTCCCACATCTCTTTGCTCTTGACTTCTAACTTAAGGTTTCTGCATCCTAGAGTGATTAGGACGAGAGAAAAAAGTGAGTCTCTTGCTGGAGGCAGAATGTTTCCCAGAGTGGTAGCAAGAGACCTCACTGAGGCAAGGATGAGACACAAGGTATGATTCTTCCCCAGTCCCACATCCCTGCTCACACCTGCTCATAGTCTCAAAAAAAAAAAAAAAAGTGGGGGTGGGGAATATGCCGAAACTCACTTCATACAACCATCTCATCCTCTGTCATCCCCTTCTCTTCTCGAGAGCCTTCAATCTTTCCCAGTATCAGGGTCTTTTCCAATGAGTCAGTTCTTCGCATCAGGTGGCCAAAGTATTGGAGTTTCAGCTTTGGCATCAGTCCTTCCAATGAATATTCGGGACTGATTTCCTTTAGGATGGACTGGTTGGATCTCCTTGCAGTCCAGGGGATTCGCAAGAGTGTTCTCCAACACCACAGTTCAAAAGCATCAATTCTTCTGCGCTCAGCTTTCTTTATAGTCCATGTCTCACATCCATACATGACCACTGGAAAAACCATAGCCTTGACTAGATGGACTTTTGTTGGCAAAGTAATGTCTCTGCTTTTTAATATGCTGACTGGGTTGGTCATAATTTTCCTTCCAAGGAGCAAGCATCTTTTAATTTCATGGCTGCAATCATTTTTTATCAAAACTTCCCAAACTGAGTTTCTCACACAAATAATACTGATGCCTGGGTATCAGGCATCAAAATAAAACTTTTGAAAAGTAGATCCCAGGAGATTCTAACTGCAGTCAGGGTTGAGAACTGCTGACTGCTTTATAGATTAGATTTTCAAATCTTTTGGTGTGGCAACTCTCTTTTAGTTTGTTTTTTATGAAAACCACCTAATAGAGTGTATGTGAAGCTTTTTAAATGAATTCTTAAATAATTTGGAGTGGAACTTAGTATAAAGCCTTGAGGTAATTGGAGTTCATATATAAAGGTTATCCGTTCTGGGCAGGGACTCATCAAAGCCTTACATTTTCACAAATGGCTTCACTTTAAATTCCACCCTCAAAGCAGTATTCACAGAAGGACTTTCTGGTGCTTCATGGACTTAGGAGGACAGGTTGCTTCCAGTACATCTGTTAGTTTCATTCTTGTCTCCTTTAGGCTCCCTTCTTGCCCCTTTTCTCTTGTTCTATGCTTAGATCTTATTTCTTGACTGTATATCTGATGTTTCCTTGCAAATGGCTTGAAATACCATAAAAATATAATGTAATGCAAATAACCAGAGTCATCTAGAGAGATCTGACAGCTAAAAAGAGAGGTGGGAGGGAAATGTTACTGTGGATATAATATTAAAGAATTTTGTTGGTGATAACTACGCTTTTCCTGGGGCTTCCCCAGTGGCTCAAAGGTGAAGAATTTGCCTGCAGTGCAGGAGATGTGGGTTCAATTCCTGGGTCAGGAAGATCCCCTGGAGAAGGGAATGGTAATTCACTCCAGTATTCTTGTCTGGGAATCTCATGGACAAAAGAGGCTGGTGGGTGGAGGTCTGTGGGGTTGCCAAGAGTTGGACATGACTGAAGCAGCTGAGTACGCAGTGCAGATGCTTTCCCCGAGGAGGCTGTCATCCTCCTCTCGAAATTTTATCCTAGGCCGAGAAAGCACTGTAGGGAATGGGCACCATAGTCCCAAATTCTTCCTCTATACTTCTCTGACCTCATCACCCATGATTTCTTCATATTTGACTTAAATCTATGTCAGGAAGAGGAGAAACACCTAAGTCAACTGCTTAAAGTTGAAACAAAGTGTCTGAAACAAAGGCCCATAAAGAAAGGAGAATCCTTTCATGGATTTCCACTGTTTTTGATGCTGAAGGAGGTTAAAGTCTCACCTTGTGTGATGAGTACACTTTGACTCCATGACCCTCAGGTACAATTAAAAAAACCCATATTCCTTTTTGTTTAAAAAGTCAAATTAGATATGGCTTAAAAATGTGTTTAAGCACCTATGACATCTACAACCTTGGGGAGATACCCTAACCGTGCACCCTGTTCTTAGGGGAGGGGCACCCAAAGCTTGGGTTCTTGATATGAGTCGCCTCTCCCTGCCAGCTGTGCTTAAGACACGTATCAGCACAGGGACAGGAGACAGGACAGACTAGTTCATCAGAGTAAGACTTAGATGCCCAGTCTAGCGATAAGGAGTCTAATGCAAGGAGATCCAACCAGTCCATCCTAAAGGAGATCAGTCCTGGGTGTTCATTGGAAGGACTGACGCTGAAGCTGAAACTCCAATACTTTGGCCACCTCATGCAAAGAGTTGACTCATTGGAAAAGACTCTGATGCTGGGAGGGATTGGGGGCAGGAGGAGAAGGGGACGACAGAGGATGAGATGGTTGGATGGCGTCACCGACTCGATGGACGTGAGTTTGAGAGAACTCCGGGAGTTGGTGATGGACAGGGAGGCCTGGCATGCTATGATTCATGGGGTCGCAAAGAGTCAGACACGACTGTGTGACTGAACTGAACTAGTGATAATTCCATGGAACTATATTATTTCTTATCAAGCTGATAACTGCCCAAGAATGATACTCAGACCAGGGTCCAGGTGTCCATCTGTCCTGGCATAGCCCAGTATGCTGCTGCTGCTAAGTCGCTTCAGTCGTGTCTGACTCTGTGCAACCCCATAGACAGAAGCCCACCAGGTTCCCTTGTCCCTGGGATTCTCCAGGCAAGAACACTGGAGTGGGTTGCCATTTCCTTCTCCAATGTATGAAAGTGAAAAGTCAAAATGAAGTCTCTCAGTTGTGTCCGACTCTCAGCGACCCCATGGACTGCAGCCTACCAGGCTTCTCCACCCATGGGATTTTCCAGGTAAGAGTACTGGAGTGGGTTGCCATTGCCTTCTCCGAGGCCAGTATACACAGTAGCATTAATAAGCAATACACTATATTGATTTAGCACTTAAACTATGGAAGGGAAGTTAGTTAATTTAATAAAAAAAATGTTATTTATATATGATTGACATGTGAAAAGCCATATGTATCCAGTGGATCCAACCTGTTGAATCTGGGGTTAAGTGTATACTCGGGAAACCATCACCACCTTCAAGGTCATAAATGTATCCCTCTCCTCCCAATGTTTCCTCCCACTTTTTATTAGTTTTTTTGGCAGTAAGAATGCTTAACATAAAATCAATCCTTTTAGCAAATTTTAAATATACAATACAGAATTGTTAGAGGCACTGTGCTGAATAGTAGGTCTCTAGAGCTTATCTTCTATAAATGAAACTTGTACCTTTGACCATCACCTCCCGGTTGCTCTTCCCCCAACCCCTGGCAGCCACCCTTCTATCCACTGCTTCTATGAGTTCAACTATTTCAGATTCTACATATATGTGAGCTCATACAGTATTTGTATTCCTGAGAAGCCAGTTAATGTTAATCTTGAGCATCAAGGAAAAACAAAAAGACCTTAAAGCAGGTTTCTTAGTCTGAAATTAGTTTGTAGGTCCGTTAAGGGTCTTGCTGGGCTCTGATAGGTTTACATACCTCTTGAAATTGAATGAAAAAAAAACTAGAGAAAATTTTGAACACATTTTTTGGATAGAAGGTTTGAGACAGCTACTAGATTTTCATGGTGATTCTGGCCTTGTGCTGTTCTTAGCTGCTCAGTCATATCCGACTCTCTGCAACCCCATGGACTGCAGCCTTCCAGGCTCCTCTGTCCACGGGATTCTCCAAGTAAGAATACTGGGGTGGCTTGTCATGGCCTCCTCCGGGGGATCTTCCCAACCCAGGGATAAAACCCAGGTCTCCCACATTGTGGGGGGATTCTTTACCAACTGAACCACCAGGGAAGCCCACGAATACTGGAATGGGTAGCCTATCCCTTCTCCATGGGATCTTCCTAACCCAGGAATCAAACCTTGGTCTCCTGTGTTGCATGCAGACTTTGCACACGCTTTACCAGCTGACCTACCAGGGAAGCCCGATTATGGTCTTAAATGGGTTAATGGGTAAGGGTAAGCGCACACGCATGCTAAATCACTTCAGTCATGTCTGACTGTGCAACCCTTTGGACTGCAGCTCGCCAGGCTTCTCTGTCCATGGAATTTTCCAGGCAAGAATACTACAGTGAGTTGCCATTTCCTTCTCCAGGGGATCTTCCCGACCCAGGGATCGAACCTGTGACTCTTATGTCTCCTGCATTAGCAGGTGGGTTCTTTACCACTAGTGCCACCTAGGAAGCCCACTACTGTAACCATTACTGATTTTGGAATTTAGGCTTATGAGAAAGGTGTGTTATGTGGACAGGGTGGGATCTTCACATAAGCCTTTACAAACAAATATTTGCAGCCACCACAGATGTGCTAAACTATAGAAGGTTGACTCTTCGGTTCTAAAGCCTCCTCCTACTCTTGTTCCCTTAAGTGTCAGGTTACTCAGAATAGGAACCCAAGAGAGCCAGATGAACGCAGGGGAAATAAGGAACCAGCAGCAAGGCAGGCATTTCCTAGGCTCAACCTGTCCTGGCAGAACCAAACAATTAGGGTAAAACTGAGGGGCTGGGTGCTCTGGTGGAGCTGGAGAGGCAGTAGCCAAGGGCATGGTATTCCATGACATTTGATGTGTTTCCCTGTTAGTACACATGAATCTTTAGTCTAGTGGTACTGGAAAATGTGAGTAGTAACTACTGATTTCTTCATCCTGTAAAATTATGGACTCAGGGGTTTCTTTGAGGAAAGAGAGCCACATGGTGCTCCATAAATTTCATTACTCTTATTATCATCACTCTGATTTTAATTTGATTTAAAAATTTTATTGGTCCTAATTGTAGCAGTTATGAATGTTGATGTTATTTGCTGCCATTTCTAATTTCTATAAAGAATACAGATCTTTGCTTCTTAATAATTGAAAATGACTGCTGCTTAATGGATACATGTGTTCATAGGGAATTTCAATCTTTGACTTTGACATTAAGGGTTAGTATGTATTATCAGTTCCTTTAAAAATTATGTTTTCTAAGTCTAGTCATGTCAGATCTGTATGATTTAATAGTCTGATGTTTTTCATTATGGAGGAAAATTAGTCAATTTGGAACAGAAAAGCTAAATAAACATTTTTATATGAAAGATAAGATAGTTCTTAATGACATTTAGCTATTGGCTTTTGCTAAAGATTTTTTTTTTTCCATTTGGAGTAATGCCAGTTGGGTGCCTACAAATAAAGGGTAAGAGTGTGTATTTGGCTGTATGAGGCACACTTGTAGGTCCTAAAGAGTTAAAACATATTTGGATCACTCTTATTCAATAGCCTGCTATATTAGGAAGACTTGTATAAATACCCAGGAAAGGCCTTGGGAGAGCATAACCTACTGCATTCTATTTGTGTTATGTGTCACTGAATGCATAAGCTAATTTTAAATATTAAACTCTAATTATAAAAGGCCAGTTTCCTGAAGCAGGGGCCACTGGGGCAGAGGGTGGTAAGGACCTGAGGGGTGAGTCACAGGGCTGAATGAGTGAGTGGGTGGGGATAATAACTGGCCAGAGGGTATAGGATCATTCCTTAGGTTGCAAAGATCCCGGGGGAGAAACTCAGAACTGGGTTTTTTCTTGCGGTTTATAACCCAGATGTACATGGATGTAGCTCTACAGACAGCCCTCACATTATGAAGAATACTAATAAGCTGTAATTTTGATCCAGGGGCAGGGAAATCCATAGAGAAGAAGCCTAAGTAAGTAAGATGAGGGTGCATTGCACTAAGTGGTCTGTGGTTCAAGAACAGTTAACTGGAGGAGAGGACATGTGGCTTCATACTTTTGCTGAGATTCTTGGGGTAAGATTCCTTTATATAATTGATTGATCCTGTGTGCATTTTCTTTACTCATTTCCCCCAGCTCTTTAGTTATTTATTTATTTTTTTTAGTAAATGCTGTTTGAATCCAACTGCTTACCTCCATTGTACTAAGGGAAACAAGAAAAGGATATTGGTTCTGGACTCAGACCCAGAGAAGAGTGGGCTCATATGGGTAACCCAGGACTATTTTCCTATTTTCAGGTCAACTGATGAGCAAACTTAATTCTTTGCCATAAGCACATGTTCTGGGGGTGCAGACATGGGCATCTTTGGAAGGCCATTATTCTGCCTACCAGTAATGGAAATGTTCAACGTCAATGCTGTCTAATCCCGCAGCCGCTAGCCACATGTGGCTGTTTAAATTTAAAGAAAAACATCTAGTTCTGTTACTGAAATCACACACAGTGATGTCCATCAAACATTACAGTTTGGAACAGAGAAAGGTTTATTACAGGTTCATACAAAGAGATGGGTGGCTTACACCCTAAAAACCCCAACTGAAAGCTTTCAGCAAGTCCCTTTAAAAGCAAAAGGTGAGGGATGGACATGGTTAATTGTTGCAGACTTCTCAGGGTCAGATCCTTTGTTCTTGAGGTCCAGTCAAAGGTAACAATGTTCCTGTAAATCTCTACCAGGTGATTGTTATTCTTTATCCTGACTAGAAAGGGCCAAGTCCCAAGGTACAACTTTCACCCTCCAAGGTCCCAGTCCTGGCTAAGACGAAGCAGATCTCAGCTGGCAGGTCCTTCAGGGCCAGGTTCCCATATCCTGCTCAGTCATCTCTAAGGGAGACAGGCATCCAACCCAACTGGCCCTCAGTCTCCTCAGACTGCCCAAATGGGGAGACCAGGTTTCATAGACTGACCAGCCATCCAGCCACTGCTAGTGGGTTGCAGAGACAGGGATGGGGGAGAGGGTCACTACTCCTCAAGGCCTGGGCCATGGCTAGTAGAGGGCCTTAGTGAGGCCTCTGGAGCCCTGCAGGACATAGTCCCTGGTCCCTCCAGCTCACCCACTGGCCCAAGGCTGGGTAAGCTGGAGAGCCTCCAGGAGAAGGCCTGAATCTGCCTCTTCACTCTCCACCTGATGACCACCATACAACCGACCCTCGACTGAATCACTCCCCTAGTGGTCCCTCATTGACAGTTACTCATGGGCAGGGCCCACTGCAGTGCTGAACAGTAGCTGAGCAGGACAGCTAACAGTCGCTCATTGACTGTTGCTTGTGGGCGGGGCCCACTGAGGCACTGAGCAATGGCTGAGCAAGGCCTGTTGCCTAGTAACAGGGTGCAGGGTAAGGAGGCACAGCAAAGGCTGTCTGCTAAGGGCCATGCTCATCCTGCTCAGTCACGTTAGCCACGAGGCAAGTTCTCAATAGCTTCATGTAGTCATTGGTTAGCATAATGGGCTGTGCCACTCTAGAGAGGCAGGAAGTGCCAGCAAATGTAGGTCCTGGTACTTCTCAACCTCTTCCACTAAAGAACACTTGTGAGTGGATGAATCTGCACCCATGCAACAGGAGATATGGAGTAGCCCAATGAGACCCAAGTCAAATACCAACATTTAAAAAAATGTTATTCTCATTTGATTGATTGAAGTGTAGTTAATTTGGGGCTTCTCTGGTGGCTCAGATGATAAAGAATCTGCCTGCAGTGTGGGAGACACAGGCCCAATCCCTGGGTCAGGAAGATCCCCTGGAGAAGGGAATGGCTACCCACTCCAGTATTCTTGCATGAAGAATTCCATGGACAGAGGAATTAATTTACAATGTTGTATTAGTTTCTGGTGTACAGCAAAATGATTAAGTTATATATACATGACTTATGGACTTCCCTAGTGACTCAGCAGTAAAGAATCTGCCTGCCAGTAGAGATGAAGGGGGATGGCTCCCTGAGTTGGAAAGATTCCCTGGAGAAGGAAATGGCAACCCACTCCAGTATTCTTGCCTGGGAAATCCCATGAACAGAGAAGTCTGACAAGCTATAGTCCATGGGGTTGCAAAGAGTCAGACATGACTTACTGACTAAACAATACCAACAATACACATACACACACAAACACATTCTTTTTCATTATAGTTTTTTTAAATAAGAAATTGAATATAATATAGTTCCCTTGCTGTTAATCTATGTTATAAATGATAGTTTGTATCTGCTAATCCCAAACTCCTATTTATCCCTTCACAACTCCCTTTCCTCTTTGGTAACCATAAATTTGTTTTCTATGTCTGTGAGTCTGTTTCTGTTTTGTAAATAAGTTCATTTGGGTCAGTTTTTAGATTCCACATATAAGTGATATCATATGATATTTGTCTTTCTCTGAGTATGATAAGCTATAGGTTCATCCATTTGCTGCAACTGGCATTATTTCATTCTTTCTATGGCTGAATAATATTCCATTGTTTATGGATACAGATGAAGTGCCACATCTTCTTCATCTATTCATCTGTTGATGGACATTTAGGTTGCTTTCATACCTTGGCTCCCCACTCCAGTACTCTTGCCTGGAAAATCCCATGGACAGAGGAGCCTGGTAGGCTCCAGTCCATGGGGTCGCTAAGAGTCAGGCATGACTGAGTGACTTCACTTTCACTTTTCCCTTTCATGCATTGGAAGAGGAAATGGCAACCCACTCCAGTGTTCTTGCCTGGAGATCCCAGGGACAGAGGAGCCAA
>NW_011494901.1:5637261-5639106 GCF_000754665.1 Bison bison bison
ACGACTGAAGCGACCTAGCAGCAGCATACCTTGGCTCTTGTAATTAGTGCTGCAGTGAACTTTGGGATGTGTATATCCTGGTTTTTTTGGCTGCCCTGGGTCTTTCTTTGTGGCATGTAGGCTCTTTGATGCGGCACGTGGGCCCTCTCTAGTGTAGGGTTTGGGCTTCTCTTCTTGTACAGCATGGGCTCTCTAGTTTCCCTATGACGTTTGGAATCTTATTTCTCTGATCAGGGATCAAATCTGTGTCCCCTGCATTGGAAGGCAGATTCTTAAACACTGGACCACCAGGAAATTCCCAGGGTATGTGTACCTTTTTGAATTATATGCCCTGAATTGTTCTGAATATATGCCCAGGAGTGGGATTTCTGGATCACATAGTAACTCTAATTTTAGGTTTTTAAGGAATCTCCCTACTGTGTTTTATAATGGTTGCACCAATTTATATTCCCACCACCAGTGCAGACTTTGTCTTCAAATCCTCTCCAGCATTTATTATTTGTAGAGTTTTTCATAATGTCCATCCTGACTGGTGTGAGGTGAGACTTCATTGTAGTTTTGGTATGCATTTCTCTAATAATTAGTGAAGTTGGACATCTTTTCATGTTCTTATTGGACATCTTATGTCTTCTTTGGAGAAATATCTATATAGGTCTTCTGCCTATTTTTTTTTCCCATTGGTTTTCTGCCTGTTTTTTAACTGGGTCAAACACCAATATTTTTGAGACTCTTACTAATTTTTATTTTGTCAATAATATACTCAAGTTTATTTTAATTAAAAATGTATTTCTAAATCTACAAGTAAAACTAGCATTCTGGAAAAGTCACCATGTTCACTCCAGAACTCCCTGGGCCTGTTGCCACACACTCCAGTACTGATGCATGTAACAACAGGAGAAGCGCAGCTGTAGAAATTTCTGGGCATAGGAGGAACACAGCAAATTGGAAGAGGGCCCCAGGGAACAATGGGGGAGATGGGAAGTAGGTGAGAGATAAGGAGACCAGCCATCCATAAGAAGATGGTTATATATCCTTGTCCTCTTTAACCCAGGTGACATTATGTGACTTGCTTTGGCCAGTGAAAAGTGGTCCAAAGTGACACATGTCACTTTGGGGCAGAAGCTTTGAAAACCAGTTCCTTTCCCTCTTTGTAACGTAATGCCTTGTAATGCCTTTGTAACACCTTTTTCCCCAACAAGAAATAATGTTTCAAGTGAAGGCTGTTCTGTCAGCCTTGATCCCATTATGAAGACAGTGAGGAGCAGAGCTGCAGCTGACCCATGATAGGCATACAGTGCGAGTAAGAAATTAATTTAAATTTGTCAGTCATTGAGATTGTGGGATTACTTGTTACCTCAGCAGATCTTAGACTATCCTGATTGATACAGAAATGGTGCAAGATACTTGAAAGAGGCCTTGGCTGTGTAAAATGTTAAGTAAGAGATACGTTAATTTAAAAGTAGTTACAGGAGGAGCTAAGAAGGCAGAGGAATAGGACAGGGAGACCACTTTCTCTGCTACAAATTCATCAAAAGAACATTTAAATGCTGAGTAAATTCCACAAAACAACTTCTGAATGGTGGCAGAGGACATCAGGCACCCAGAAAAGCAACCCATTGTCTTCAAAAGGAGAGAGATGTCCAGCTCCACCCACCAGGACACCGACACAAGTTTCCCTAACCAAGAAACCTTGACAAGCCACATGTACAAACCCACACACAGCAAGGAAACTCCACAATAAAGAGAACTTCAAAAACTGCCAGAATACAGAAAGGACACCCCAAACTCAGCAATATAAACAAGATGAAGAGACAGAGGAATACCCAGCAGATAAAGGAACAGGAT
>NW_011494901.1:5639586-5641001 GCF_000754665.1 Bison bison bison
GAAAATACTTGAGGAGATAATAGTTGAAAACTTCCCTAAAATGGGGAAGGAAATAATCACCCAAGTCTAAGAAACCCAGAGAGTCCCAAACAGGATAAACCCAAGGCGAAACACCCCAAGACACATATTAATCAAATTAACAAAGATCAAACACAAAGAACGAATATTAAAAGCAGCAAGGGAAAAACAACAAATAACACACAAGGGAATTCCCATAAGGATAACAGCTGATCTTTCAATAGAAACTCTTCAAGCCAGGAGGGAATGGCAAGACATACTTAAAATGATGAAAGAAAATAACCTACAGCCCAGATTATTGTACCCAGCAAGGATCTCATTCAAATATGAAGGAGAAATCAAAAGCTTTAGAGGCAAGCAAAAGCTGAGAGAATTCAGCACCACCAAACCAGCTCTCCAACAAATACTAAAGGATATTATCTAGACAGGAAACACAAAAAGGTGTATAAATTTGAACCCAAAACAATAAAGTAAATGGCAACGGGATCATACTTATCAGTAATTACCTTAAACGTAAATGGGTTGAAAGCCCCAACCAAAAGACAAAGACTGGCTGAATGGATACAAAAACAAGACTCCTACATATATTGTCTACAAGAGACCCACCTCAAAACAGGGGACACATACAGACTGAAAGTGAAGGGCTGGAAAAAGATTTTCCATGCAAATAGAGATCAAAAGAAAGCAGGAGTATCAATACTCATATCAGATAAAATAGACTTTAAAACAAAGGCTGTGAAAAGAGACAAAGAAGGTCACTACATAATGATCAAAGGATCAATCCAAGAAGAGATATAACAATTATAAATATATATGCACCCAACATAGGAGCACCACAATATGTAAGACAAATGCTAACAAGTATGAAAGGAGAAATTAACAATAACACAATAATAGTGGGAGACTTTAGTACCCTACTCACACCTATGGATAGATCAACTAAACAGAAAATTAACAAGGAAATGCAAACTTTAAATGATACAATAGACCAGTTAGACCTAATTGATATCTATAGGACATTTCATCCCAAAACAATGAATTTCACCTTTTTCTCAAGCGCACATGGAACCTTCTCCAGGATAGATCACATCCTGGGCCATAAATCTAGCCTTGGTAAATTCAAAAAATTGAAATCATTCCAAGCATCTTTTCTGACCACAAGCAGTAAGATTAGATCTCAATTACAGGAGAAAAACTATTAAAAATTCCAACATATGGAGGCTGAACAACACACTGCTGAATAATCAACAAATCACAGAAGAAATCAAAAAAGAAATCAAAATTTGCATAGAAATGAATGAAAATGAAAACACAACAACCCAAAACCTGTGGGACACTGTAAAAGCAGTCCTAAGGGGAAAGTTCATAGCAATACAGGCATACCTCAAGAAACAAGA
>NW_011494901.1:5641101-5641286 GCF_000754665.1 Bison bison bison
AACACACAGAAATCCCTTGCATTCCTATACACTAATAATGAGAAAATAGAGAAATTAAGGAAACAATTCCATTCACCCTTGCAACGGAAAGAATACTTAGGAATATATCTACTTAAAGAAACTAAAGACCTATATATAGAAAACTATAAAACACTGGTGAAAGAAATCAAAGAGGACACTAATAG
>NW_011494901.1:5641386-5641778 GCF_000754665.1 Bison bison bison
ACAAAGCCACAGTCATCAAGACAGTATGGTACTGGCACAAAGACAGAAATATAGATCAATGGAACAAAATAGAAAGCCAAGAGATAAATCCATGCACATATGGACACCTTATCTTTGGCAAAGGAGGCAAGAATATACAACGGATTAAAGACAATCTCTTTAACAAGTGGTGCTGGGAAAACTGGTCAACCACTTGTAAAAGAATGAAACTAGAACACTTTCTAACACCATACACAAAAATAAACTCAAAATGGATTAAAAATCTCAACCTAAGACCAGAAACTATAAAACTCCTAGAGGAGAACATAGGCAAAACACTCTCTGACATACATCACAGCAGGATCCTCTATGACCCACCTCCCAGAATATTGGAAATAAAAGCAAAAATAAAC
>NW_011494901.1:5641878-5644019 GCF_000754665.1 Bison bison bison
TCAAATAAATAACCTAACTCTACACCTAAAGCAACTAGAAAAGGAAGAAATGAAGACCCCCAGGGTTAGTAGAAGGAAAGAAATCTTAAAAATTAGGGCAGAAATAAATAGCAAAAGAAACAAAAGAAGACCGTAGCAAAAATCGACAAAGCCAAAAGCTGGTTCTTTGAAAGGATAAATAAAATTGACAAACCATTAGCCAGACTCATCAAGAAACAAAGGGAGAAAAATCAAATCAATAAAATTAGAAATGAAAATGGAGAGATCACAACAGACAACACAGAAATACAAAGGACCATAAGAGACTACTCTCAGCAATTATATGCCACTAAAATGGACAACGTGGAAGAAATGGACGAATTCTTAGAAAAGTACAACTTTCCAAAACTGGACCAGGAAGAAATAGAAAATCTTAACAGACCGATCACAAGCACAGAATTGAAACTGTAATCAGAAATCTTCCAGCAAACAAAAGCCCAGGTCCAGATGGCTTCACAGCTGAATTCTACCAAAAATTTGGAGAAGAGCTAACACCTATCCTACTCAAACTCTTCCAGAAAATTGCAGAGGAAGATAAACTTCCAAACTCATTCTATGAGGCCACCATCACCCTAACACCAAAACCTGACAAAGATGCCACAAGAAAAGAAAAGTACAGGCCAATATCACTAATGAACATAGATGCAAAAATCCTTAACAAAATTCTAGCAATCAGAATCCAACAACACATTAAAAAGATCATACACCATGACCAAGTGGGCTTTATCCCAGGGATGCAAGAATTCTTCAATATCCGCAAATCAATCATGTAATACACCACATTAACAAATTTAAAAATAAAAACCATATGATTATCTCAATAGATGCAGAGAAAGCCTTTGACAAAATTCAACATCCATTTATGATAAAAACTCTCCAGAAAGCAGGAATAGAAGGAACATACCTCAACATAATAAAAGCTATATATGACAAACCCACAGCAAATATTATCCTCAATGGTGAAAAATTGAAGGCATTTCCTCTAAAGTCAGGAACAAGACTAGGGTGCCCACTTTCACCATTACTATTCAACATAGTTTTGGAAGTTTTGGCCACAGCAATCAGAGCAGAAAAAGAAATAAAAGGAATCCAAATTGGAAAAGAAGAAGTAAAACTCTCACTATTTGCAGATGACATGATCCTCTACATAGAAAACCCTAAAGACTCCACCAGAAAATTACTAGAACTAATCAATGAATATAGTAAAGTTGCAGGATATAAAATCAACACACAGAAATCCCTTGCATTCCTAAACACTAATAATGAGAAAATAGAGAAATTAAGGAAACAATTCCATTCACCCTTGCAATGGAAAGAATAAAATACTTAGGAATATATCTACTTAAAGAAACTAAAGACCTATATATAGAAAACTATAAAACACTGGTGAAAGAAATCAAAGAGGACACTAATAGATGGAGAAATATACCATGTTCATGGATTGGAAGAATCAATATAGTGAAAATGAGTATACTACCCAAAGCAATTTATAGATTCAATGCAATCCCTATCAAGCTACCAACAGTATTCTTCACAAAGCTAGAAAAAATAATTTCCCAATTTGTATGGAAATACAGAAAACCTCGAATAGCCAAAGCTATCTTGAGAAAGAAGAATGGAACTGGAGGAATCAACCTGCCTGACTTCAGGCTCTACTACAAAGCCACAGTCATCAAGACAGTATGGTACTGGCACAAAGACAGAAATATAGATCAATGGAACAAAATAGAAAGCCAAGAGATAAATCCATGCACATATGGACACCTTATCTTTGGCAAAGGAGGCAAGAATATACAACGGATTAAAGACAATCTCTTTAACAAGTGGTGCTGGGAAAACTGGTCAACCACTTGTAAAAGAATGAAACTAGAACACTTTCTAACACCATACACAAAAATAAACTCAAAACAGATTAAAGATCTAAATGTAAGACCAGAAACTATAAAACTCCTAGAGGAGAACATAGGCAAAACACTCTCTGACATACATCACAGCAGGATCCTCTATGACCCACCTCCCAGAATATTGGAAATAAAAGCAAAAATAAACAAATGGGACCTAATTAAACTTAAAAGCTTCTGCACAACAAAGGAAACTATAAG
>NW_011494901.1:5644273-5648557 GCF_000754665.1 Bison bison bison
CTGCCTTATGATCCAGCAATCCCACTGCTGGGCATACACACTGAGGAAATCAGAATTGAAAGAGACACGTGTACCCCAATGTTCATTGCAGCACTGTTTATAATAGCCAGGACATAGAAGCAACCTAGATGTCCATCAGCAGATGAATGGATAAGAAAGCTGTGGTACATATACACAATGGAGTATTACTCAGCCATTAAAAAGAATACATTTGAATCAGTTCTAATGAGGTGGATGAAACTGGAGCCTATTATACAGAGTGAAGTAAGCCAGAAAGAAAAACACCAATACAGTATACTAATGCATGTATCTGGAATTTAGAAAGATGGTAACAATAACCCTGTATACGAGACAGCAAAAGAGACACTGATGTATAGAACAGTATTTTGGACTCTGTGGGAGAGGGAGAGGGTGGGATGATTTGGGAGAATGTCATGGAAACATGTATAATATCATATATGAAATGAGTCGCCAGTCCAGGTTCGATGCACGATACTGGATGCTTGGGGCTGGTGCACTGGGACGACCCAGAGGGATGGTATGGGGAGGGAGGAGGGAGGAGCGTTCAGGATGGGGAACACATGTATGCCTGTGGCGGATTCATTTTGATATATGGCAAAACCAATACAATATTGTAAAGTTAAGAAATAAAATAAAAAAAAATAAAAGTGGTTACAGCTCATGGGGGATCCTAAGCCTTAAGCTTTATTTATGCTGTTTGCTGCTGCTGCTGCTGCTAAGTTGCGTCAGTCGTGTCCGACTCTGTGCAACCCCATAGATGGAAGCTCACCTGGCTCCTCTGTCCCTGGGATTCTCCAGGCAAGAACACTGGAGTGGGTTACCATTTCCTTCTCCAATGCATGAAAGTGAAAAGTGAAAGTGAAGTTGCTCAGTCGTGTCCGACTCTTAGCGACCCCGTGGACTATAGCCTACCAGGCTCATCCATCCATGGGATTTCCCAGGCAACAGTACTGGAGTGAGGATGCTGTTTGCTAGTCCTTATATAACAGCCATTCTCTCTTTAGAATTCAAGGTTTTGCATTTTTTTTGCTATTTAATTTATGTTTTAGACAAATCAAATTATACAGTGCTAAGAACACTTCATGAAAATACTCTGATTAGATTTATGTTGCAAAAACAGAGCATTGAGGCAATTTAGTGGCGACATAAGATTTTCTGTTAACTAGAATTGTTGGAAATTGAGGAGATGGGTTTACTTCTTTTAGATGACTTTTCTCCCTAGTTTATTCCATTGAGTAGTCCTTAGTTTGAGATTGCCCTTCCAAACCCAAAGCCAAAAATAGATACAACTTTGGTAGCTATTTTTGTAAAGAGTTGAGCATTAAAAGCAAGTTAATAGTTGATTTGAATCTTTTTTCCTTGCCCTAATCAATAACAACTGATACTATCTGCTTCCTCAGAGCAATAAATAATAGTATTGTTATATCTGATAAAATATATGCCAGAGTCCTATATTGGAATATATTCCCCAGGATGGAGGTTTTTATAGAAGAGACCCAGTAGCAGCATGGAAAAAAATGCTATGAATCATCCACAGTAGTTATGTGACTTGACCTTTTTGTGTGTGTAAATAAAGGCTTGGAAAGAGAGAAGAGTACTGGTTGGGGCAGGACAGCAGGTATATTAAAATAGGTATCATGAGGCAGAGGGTTTGACTGAAGTCCATTGTTCACCTGGATAGGTTTCTGTTTCCTTTTCTTATTTCCTCTAGTATAAAAATACCCTTTGTTCCTCTTTATTGGCCCAGTGTATGAATCTTAAAAACTAGAGAAGCCACAAACCATGTACTTTCCATGGACCATGAAATGGTGATGCTGAGGGGAAGACGAGGGTAAGCAAGGCTGCGGTGTTACTTCATCAGGACGCCAAGTGGTGCTTGCTTCTGTTGACAAAATTCTTCCCTTGTCAAGGAAAAAGATTTACTAGGTGGTGCTTTGTTCTTTATAGGCCTTTCAGAAAAAAGGGGACAGGAAAACTCATGCACTTCTAGGGGATCAGGCTATGGATATTCAATTTCATAAACCATGTATTTTTGATGTGTATTATTATTAAGTGCACTCAGCACCCAGAACAGAGTTGACATTTTCCCCTTAGCAAGGGAAGAATTTTATCAATAGAAGCTTCTCTATGCAATAAGCCAGGTAACTGCATAGCAGAGTAGAATGTCTTAAACTGTTATAAAGTGTATCATATTTCCTCCTAGGAGCCATAGTAATACTAAATATTATCTTTCTGACTGAAGAGTTGATAGCAAATAAATCACAGAGATATAAGTATATTGTAGAGGTGAGACACAGGTGTAAACTTCAGAAATAATTTAAATAGCAAATTAATGAAGTAACAAAATGGGCTTAAATCCCCAAGGAGCAGCCAATGAATGTAAAGTACATGTACAACACAGAAACCACTCAGGCGTCATGAATTTGACCCAGAATTAAAGATAGCTGTTACAAACATTGACAAACATCAAATTCCCCACAATTTCACTTGCCTACGTAGGACTCACTTACATGCCTCCTTGGGAGCGATGCTCTGGGCCTTTAAAAGAGGCAATCCAGCGTAGTTTTAACCAGTGTTTCCTTTTTCTGTTACAGTAAGTTTCCATGTAGAAGGCAGGCACTGTTGACCTTTATTACTGATCTTAAAATAGTAGGTATTTAAAAAATGAGTATTATTGTCAACTATGGGGCTTCTTCTTCCTCTAAAAGTTATCTCCTAAAAGGAGGCTGATTATTCCATTCATAATAGCACAAAAGTATGAATTACATAGGGATAATCTTAACAAGAAATGTTTAGTTTCAATATGAAGAAAACTAAATTTTTAAGGGAAATAAGAGAAGATTTTATTCCTTTGTAGGGGTGGGGTTAAATATCTTAAAGAGATGAATTATGCTTTTTTGAAATGAGTTTACTAGAATCCTAATTATATTCATGTAAGACATTTTGGGGGCATAGAAATTATTCCAAAATTGTTCTGGGAGGGAAAATAAAGAATGGCCAAAGATTTCTTTGATAAAGAATCATAATGAGAGAACACTTGTACTATCATGTATTAAAGTGTAATACAATACTTCACATCAGGAGGGTGGCTGGTATCAAGAAAGAAAACAAGAGTTAGTGTGCTTGTAGAGAAATTAGAATCCTTGTTGATTGCTGGTGGGAATGTCAGATGTTGCAGCCATGGTAAACAATATGGCAGCTCCTCAAAGATTAAACATAAAATTATCATTTGATCTAGCAATTTCACTTCTGGATGTATACACAAAAGAGTTGAAGGTAGGGACTCAAACACTTGTACACCAGTGTTCATAGCATCATTATTCATAACAGCCAAAAGGTCAAGACAACCCAAATGTTATCAAAAGATGAATGAATAAGCAAAATGTGGCATATACATCCAAGGGAATATCATTGTCTTAAAAAGAAATGAAGGGACTTCCCCAGCGGTCCAGTAGCTAAGACTCCAGGTTTCCAAGGCAGGGGCCTGGGGTTCTATCCCTGTTGGTCGGGGAACTAGATCCATGTGCCACAGCTAAGAGTTTGCATGCTGCAACTAAAACAAAAAAATACTGTGTGCTGTGACTAAGACTCAGATCAGCCAAAAAAAAAAAAAAAAAAGGAATGAAATTCCAACACATGCTACAATATGGATGAACCTTGATAAAATAAGGTGGATATAAAAGGACAAATGTTGTATGATTCCACTTAATATGAGGTACCTAGAACTGTCACACTCACAGAGGCAGAAAACAGAACAGTGATTACCAGGAGCTGGAGGAGAGGAAGTTTAATGAATACAGAATTTCAGTTTGGGAAGATGAAGATGTTTTGGAGATGGAGGGTGGTTAGGGTTGTACAACATTGTGAATGTGCCTAATGCCACTGAATGGTACACTGAAATAGTTAAAATAAATTTTATAACATTACACATATTTTACATCCCCAAACCGTATTATAAAGTTATAGTAGCAGAGTCATGGCTCAAGATTAGTATTCAGTTCAACATGACCACGTGGATATGCAAGAAACTCTATGGTGTTAATGAATTTAACATCTGATATAAATAGCTATTGGTATATATTGAAAAATATTTAGTGAATACTGGGACAATTAGTGAACTCTTTTGGGTAAAAATACATACTTAGCTCGTATTATAATCTAAAATGATGGCCATTCTGACTGGTATGAGGTGGTACCTCATTATAGTTTTGATTTGCATTTCTCTAGTAATTATGGCACCCCACTCCAGTACTCTTGCCTGGA
>NW_011494901.1:5648657-5651690 GCF_000754665.1 Bison bison bison
TCTTACCTGGAGAATCCCAGGGATGGGGGAGCCTGGTGGGCTGCCGTCTGTGGGGTCACACAGAGTCGGACACAACTGAAGTGACTTAGCAGCAGCAGCAGCAGTAATTAGTGAAGTTGAGCATCTTTTCACATGCCCTTTGATCATCTGTATGTCTTCTATGGAGAAATGTCTGTTTAGGTTTTCTGCCCATTTTTTGATTGGGTTGTTTGTTGTTATTGAATTATATGAGCTGTCTGTATATTTTAGAAATTAAGCTTTTGTTAGTAAAATTGTTTGTAAATATTTTCTCCCAGTACATAGGTTGTCTTTTCATTTTACTTATGGTTGCTTTGCTGTGCAAAAGCTTATATGTTTGAATATAAGCCTTTGTTTCATTTATTTTTGCTTTTATTTCCATTGCCTTGGGAGACTGATGTAAGAAACTGTTGCTATGATTTATGTCAAAGGATGTTTTGCCTGTGTTCTGTTCTTGGAGTTTTATAGTGTCATATCTTTAAGTCTTTAAGCCATTTTGCATTTATTTTTGTATATGGTGTGAGGGTGTGTTCTAACTTCATTGATTTACATGTGGCTGTCCAGTTTTCCCACTTGCTAAAAGAGACTGTCTTTTTCCATTGCATTATTCTTGTCTTCTTTGTTGAAGATTAATTGACTATAGGTGCGTGGGTTTATTTCTGGGCTTTTGAGTCTACTACATTGATCCATATATCTCTTTTTGTGCCAATACCACGCTATTTTGATAATTGTAACTTTTTAGTATTGTCTAAAGTCTGGAAAGGTAATACCTCCAACTTTATTCTTTTTCTGCAGGTTTGCTTTGGTGATTCTGGCTCTTTTATGGTCCCATATAAATTTTAGAATTATTCTAGTTCTGTGAAAAATATCATAGATAGTTTGATAGGGATCTCATTAAATTTGTAGATTGTTTTGGGTAGTATGATCATTTAAACAATATTAGTTCTTCTAGTCCAAGAACATGGGATATTTTCCCAGAGATTCCAAAAGTTTGAAGAGGATGAAATACTCTCAGTCGTTTTATGAAGCCACGAGCATCCTGATAACAAAAGAAGACAAAGACTGCCAAAAAAGAAAATTATAGGCTAATATCTTTGATGAATACAGAGGCGAAAATTCTCAACAAAATATTAGCAAACCAAATTCAATAGCACATAAAAGAGATCATACACTGTGATTAAACTGGATTCATCCCAGGGTCACAAGGATGGTTCAACATATGCAAGTTAATCAATGTAATACACCATGTCAACAAAAGGAAAGACAAAAAAAATGACATGATCATCTTAACAGATGCAAAAAAAAGCATTTGATAAAATCCAACATCCATTCATAATAAAAATTCTTACCAAACTGGATAGAGGGAACATAGCTCAACAAATAAAAGCTATTTATGACAAACTCACAGCCAATATGGTACCCAATGCTAAAAGCCTTTCTGCTAAAATCTTGAAAAAGACAAGGATGCCCACTCTCACCACTTCTATTCAACATAGTATTGGAACTCCTAGCCACAGCAATCAAACAAGAAAAAGAAATAAAAGATATCCAAATTGGAAAGGAAGAGGTAAAATTGTCATTATATTCAGATGACATGATACTATATATACAAAACTCTTAAGACTCCACACAAAAACTACTCAAACTGATAAATGGATTTATCAAGGTAGCGGAATGCAAGATTAACATAGAGAAATCAGTTGGATTTCTTTACATTAACAATGAAATGCCAGAAAATGAAAGCAAAAAAAAAAGCATCCTTTTAAAATTGCATCATAAAAACCAACAAATAAAAATACTTAGGAATAAACCTAACCAAGGAAGTGAAAGATCTATATGCTGAGAACTATAAAATATTGATGGAGGAAACTGAAGATGATTCACAGAAATGCAGTACTTTCTTATAGCCTGTGATTTTGTCCGTGGTCTTGCTCCTCATACTGCTACATGGAATGGCTGCTAATTAATGACTCACAGTAGAAGCCCATGGAAAGCAGTGACTCTGTCAGCTGGCGCAAGTGAGCTTGAGGACTAGAGTCTTTTGTTGAAGCATAATCAGATCATCTTCCTTTCCTACCCACCACCAAGATAAAGCCTAGGGATGCTCATCTAGCTTTTCAAGGGCCTCCCAATTATACTTCCGATATCCCTTCTCTCCTCTAAATGTGCTCTTAATAATTATTCAATTTAGTTTTAAATCAGGGCAGGGGTAGTGTTTTATTCATCTCTTTAGCTTCAGCACGGAGCACTCAGCTTGACACAAGGGAGAGTTATTGCCTACTGAACTCGAATCAACTTCATTGGCCCTACACAGCTTGCCCTCAGGGTTGGGTTACCTTCCCATTGTATCATAGCTTGGACTTCTTCCCTTCCTAATGTCCCATGCCTGACCTGGGGCACCATCTCAATAGAGGGAAAGGTCTAGATGCCAGAATTCCTTCCCTTTAAACTCTTCACTTGTGCTGTTAGACACTTTGCTTTCCTCCTGACACATTTTAGATAGAATTACATCTAAAGTTTGAAAACACTTGAAGAGTAATCAGTCACACTATTCGTGAATATACTGTGTAGGTCCTGTTTTCAAAGTTTCGCAAGTTTATTGTCTACGGAGAACTCAGTCTAATCTACTGTTTCTGAATTTGTCAACATTGCTTGAGTTTTTAGTGTTTCTTATTTCAACATTTCCATGTGTTTATGACTATGGACATTTCCCTACTTTGAAATCAATAACAGTTAAATGTGTCTGGGCCAGATCTTGATTCAGTTGTCTGTTTTAAGATTGCTTAATTCTAATCTGTGCTGGAATTTATTCCTGGGAAGACTGCATTATTGTGGTAATTTATGTTCTTAAGGAACAATGTTGCTATATGAATAGGACCATTGGTTCAAGGAAAAGTCAAATAATAGTGATTGTTTTCCTACTTTTAAGAAAAAATGAACTAATGAGTGGATTATTATTTTTTTTTTAATTTAATTTTATTTTTAAACTTTACAATATTGTATTAGTTTTGCCAA
>NW_011494901.1:5651917-5652684 GCF_000754665.1 Bison bison bison
CAGGTCCATAAGACTGATCTATACATCAGTGTCTCTTTTGCTGTCTCGTATACAGGGTTATTGTTACCATCTTTCTAAATTCCATATATATGCGTTAGTATACTGTATTGGTGTTTTTCTTTCTGGCTTACTTCACTCTGTATAATAGGTTCCAGTTTCATCCACCTCATTAGAACTGATTCAAATGTATTCTTTTTAATGGCTGAGTAATACTCCATTGTGTATATGGATTATTTTTTCAATTAAAAATTTTCTTGTATTGGATTATATTGCTTCACTGGTAATAAGGACTAGCTTGTGAGTAAAGTAAGCAAAAACAGAGTAGAAAACCCAAACCTGAAAAGTAATATCTTAAAAGTTTATGGTGTTATTGTTTCTTGAATGCAGAAATATAAATATGCATCTTATAGCCACATTTTACTGCTAGTAAAATTATTTATAATTTGTGTGGTAGAATTAAATATATCAATCTTTCATGATATATTGCTGTAACTCTATCACAGGTCTCCTCATGAATAAATCTGAGGATTACTGCAACCATAGTTGAGTGCTCAGTATGAATTTTTGTCCAGTGAAGTTCCTAAAAAAACGATCTGAGTGCTTTCTATAGGATAGGAATTGTGCTTGATCTGGGTAGATGGAATATGATGTGACTAAGAGTCTCCTCTTCTTTGGAAGGAATGGTGCTAAAGCTGAAACTCCAATACTTTGGCCACCTCATGCGAAGAGTTGACTCATTGGAAAAGACTCTGATGCTGGGAGGGATT
>NW_011494901.1:5652784-5653695 GCF_000754665.1 Bison bison bison
TTGGTGATGGACAGGGAGGCCTGGTGTGCTGCGATTCATGGGGTCGCAAAGAGTCAGACACAACCGAGCTCAAGAGTCTCCTTAAGGAACTATTGATTATGTTTTCTTCAAGGTGGGTGAGGAGAGTTAATCTACATTTCATGCTGTTTATCTTAATGGGGGAAAGATCAAGCAGTTCAAACCAATCAATTGTCGTGAATGTGTTTAGAGATATCCAGCGATTCTTTCAGGGGGTGGGATTTGGGCGGACAGCAGGCAACTCACCTAACCTGCCCTTTTCTCACTCTGCAGCCTGGTTCAATACCCACCGCCCTACTCTGAGTCCAGAGACTTAAATTCAGTGAAAAGCTTTATTGTAAACGATGTGACCTTGGAAAAAGGCCTGGTCTTATCTTTAATTCTTTCATCTGTTTACTAAGGGATAGAGCTCAAAGTTTTCTTCCAGTTTAAGCTATATGAGTTGATTTTTACCGTCTAAAAAGGCTGCTAACATGGTTGGAGGAAGCTGCAGGTGAGGTTTCTGTTTCTATTGTGATGGTTTTAGGGCTAGGGAACCAGAAATAGTTAAATCACTTACCACTCCTCTGAGAGAGAAGTTTAAGAACAGTAGCTAAATTGATATTATTAGCTGACCAGCGAGTACTGATCACCAAAGCATGGCTCTGATAGAAACTGAGTTGGGGAATCCGGCGAAGGCCTGGAGATTGACAAGAAGCTTCCAGGCCCTCCTTTAATTTAGATGGCCGCCACTCTGTGGAACAGGCATGGCTCAGCCCAGTGTCAGGTGAGGAGAAGCCCACACAGAAAGAGAGAGAAAAAAACCTGGTCAGGCTCATCTCCTCAGACAGGCCTGGGCCCACAACAGGGAGAGTTCAGTTTGGGTTCCCAGAAGCAGACCCTGAGGCTGTTAT
>NW_011494901.1:5653795-5678601 GCF_000754665.1 Bison bison bison
CCTAGGGCACTTCCGGAAGTGCCCTAGGGGAAGCTGCAAGGGAATGGGCAGAGAGACCAGGGAAGATGGAGCCCAGTGAGGGGACCGTTCCAGGAGGACCCCAGTCTCCGGATGTTGTGGGGTACTCCAAGTAAAGCTGATGCCTCAGTCACCTGAGGTTGGGGTTGTGGTGGGGGGAGAGGGAGGGGACAAGAACTCCTGGGCACCCACATCTCTAAGTACATCCAGGTGAAGTGGTTACTGGCTAATCCTCTGAAGAAGGACCCAGACTGGGTCATGAGGGGCAAAGCAGCACCCAGAAGCTGGAGGATGGTGCACAGAACTTGTACAGGGGCTTCTAGGGGATTTGGGTGGAGCTCTCATAGCATCTCCTTGGAGAGCAAGAGAGGAGAGGATATTTTAAAAAACCCAAAACTTAAGGACATGACTAAGGATCTAAAAACTGAGCTGGGCTCCCCACACAGGTGCAGGAAGTGAGAGAGTCTCTCACAGGGTGCCGACTTCCCACTCCCTGCTGATGAAACATCCTTGGTAATTGCCCTGCTCTTTCTCGTCTTCTGGGGAAAGGAGTGCTATGGATGGGAGGGAAAGATGGGAGGTCAGCAGACGGTAGAAGCATCAAGAAGGAGGGTGGAAGGCCCCTCTACAACAGTCATCTCTGCCTTCCTCAGGGAGTGCTTTCTAGCTCTGGAGAGTTGTTCAGTCGCTCAGTCGTATCTGACAATTTGCAACCCCATGGACTGCAGCATGCCAGGCTTCCCTGTCCATCACCATCTCCCGGAGCTTGCTCAAACTCATGTCCATTGAGTTGGTGATGCCATCCAACCATCTCATCCTCTGTCGTCCCCTTCTCCTCCTGCCTTCAATCTTTCCCAGCATCAGGGTCTTTTCTCACGAGTCAGGTTTTTGCATCAGGTGGCCAAGGTACTGGAGTTTCAGCTTCAGCCTCAGTCTAGAGTAGAAAATCCTCTGGAGAGTAGAAAATCCTAAATAAGGTTGGCTGTTGTGAATCAGAGATTTGCCTGAATTATACAATATTGATGGATCAGAGGTCAGATTTTGTGACTGGAAGTTTAAGGATGTTTTTCTTGGATTATATGGTCCTCTTATCGTTAGTTCTCTGTAAGCTAGGACAAGGAAAATAAACTTTGCAGTGGTTATTTTTTGACTTAATTTTATAGCTTTAATGACTTAATTCTATAGCTTCTCCCACCCCAAGACTGAATAGCCCATCAAAAGTTTTAAGTTTCACTGATTATGGTATAATAGTTTGGCCAGAATATAAACAGCTGTGTTTTTTCTTTCTCTCTCTCTCTCTCTCTTTTTTTTTTTAATTAACCATGTGGTTTGGTTATGTTCAAAACCATGGGGTTTGAACATAAGAGCTATCCCAGGGACTGGATAACAAAGGCAGAAGTTCTCTGGTTTCTAATTGGTGGCAAGGGTGGTGTCATCTGTGGTACTGGAATATATGACACAGAGACCAAATTTCTTGAGCAACGCATTAGATCATATGGCCTATGGTATAAGGACTATTGCACAGAATGTTTGAAATTGGAACTAACCTAGGATATATATAGTACACAATCCCCCTAAACTGTTGTTTATCAAATTAAAAAAAACACTAAAACCTATATCAAGAAATATATTTAGAAGAGGCAGGCTGATGCCCTGTGTGTGTGTGTGTGTGTGCGCGTGCACACACGTGCTGTGTTCAGTCATGTCTGACTCTGCAACCCCATAGGCTGTTGCCTCCTGGGTTCCACTGTCCATGGAATTTTCCAGGCAAGAATACTGGAGTGAGTAGCCATTTCCTATTCCAGGGGATCTTTCCAATCCAGGGAACGAACGTGTGTCTCTTCTGTCTCTTGCCTTGGCAGGCAAATTCTTTACCACTGCACTGGCGGTATTAAGGCCAAAGACTCTGGGGTAGGATTTGTTGTTGCTGTTTAGTCGCAAAGTTGTGTCTGACTCTTAGCGACCCCATGGCCTGTAGCCTACCAAGGCTACTCTGTCAACAGGACTTCCCCAGGTAAGAGTACTGGTGTGGGCTGCCATTTCCTTCTCCAAGGTGGGGTTGCTGCTGCTGCTGCTGCTGCTAAGTCGCTTCAGTCGTGTCTGACTCTGTGAGACCCCATAGATGGCAGCCCACCAGGATCCCCCGTCCCTGGGATTCTCCAGGCAAGAACACTGGAGTGGGTTGCCATTTCCTTCTCCGATGCATGAAAGTGAAAAGTGAAAGTGAAGTCTCTCAGTTGTGTCCGACTCTTAGCAACCCCATGGACTGCAGCCTAAGAGGCTCCTCCGCCCATGGGATTTTCCAGGCAAGAGTACTGGAGTGGGGTGCCATTGCCTTCTCCTAGAGGTGGGGTTACTTAGGTCCAAATCCTGTCTGCTGCTTGCTAGCTGGACCATCATGAGTATATCACCTAAATTCTCTGTGCCTTAGTTTGTTCAACTGTAAAACTGGGGTAAAAAATAGTCCTCTCTCATCTGATGATCTTGAAGATTAAATGAGTTTATGCATGTAAATTCCTCTGGTATACTCCCTGGTACACATCAAGCATTATATGAGTGTTTGCTAATAATAAGTTTATTATTATTAGCATATATTTGCAAACACATAATATCTGAAATAGAAATGGATTACGTATAACACAATTTAGTATTTTCTGCTTCTTACTATTCTAGTTTATTTCATTAAAAACATATAATTCAGCATCCTCTAATGGATTTTGAATTACACTTTCAAAAATAGTGTCTTGTGTATAGCTGTCAGCATCCTTACAGGCAGCAGTACTATTAAATAGGAGACTTTTCAAATGTTTATGATATCATTTACTTTCCCTCCTTTGACAAATTAACTATTAAGACTTCTATAACCAAGGAAGGAGACAGGCTAAAGCTTAGAACACTAAGGTAGTGGCTTGGAACACTAGGCATTTAAAAGTTGGAAAGTGGTGGGACTCAGTTATTGGAACTTTGGGTTGGATAATTCCAAGGGACTTGAGAGGAAGAAAGTGGGACTTTCCAAGATTCCTGCTGTGTCCCTTGAACTTCTGCTCTTAGAAAGTACATTTAATAATATCACTCTCCAGCCCCTCTGTCTCCTGCCCTTTCCTGAGGAAATATGTTGTTGGCTGGACCTCAGTGAGTTGAAATGGCAGATAAATGAAGACCTTGTTCCTGTCCCCACCACCCCCCGCCCCAGGTAAATCATCTAAGTGCAAATAAATGCCTTTGTGTTTATTAGGATGAGGTGATTTGTTTCCAAATGGGAACGAGGTTATGCTTTCATTTGTGAAATGTCTTTTTTTCTCTCCTTCTGGTGATTATAAGTGCATCTAGAGGCAAAGTGAGGCTATAAACCTAATTCATAAACAGTGTGAATCCACAATAAAATTATATGCATCTTTAAAAATGGCCTCCCTTCATATAATTGCCCTGATGCAATGCTATAAACTTCTGACTTGAGATATTAAATGAGTGAAAAAGAAACCATGTCACACTAATTCAAATGTGTTAGGCTGATTAAAAATGAATTTCTGATGAGGAGGTATGTCAGTAAAATCGTAATTAAAATAGTGCTTCCCATGATCAGGACTTGCTTTTATTTTATATTTTTTGTGGCACAGTATTTCCCAGAAGGTTATGACTGCATATGGCAAAGATGGAAAATGAAGACATGAAAATGAGGTCATGTCCAAGTGGGTGAGAGGCGATCACCATCAGCAGCCAAGCCAGATCTGCTTCCTATGCAAATGATGGCCCAAGGGCTGGCAGGAGAGCCATTAAGGTCTTTGTTAAGTCCTGACTCATCGCCATCTGCTCTCAAGTAGCACTGTACTAAATGGGCAATGTTGTAACATCTGGGGTAGAGAGTTTCTTCAGTGTGTTCTGATTTCAGATGGTCAAACAGGTTCTGTCTGATTAAAAAATGGTTTAAAGTTATCTCATTTCTTGAATCACTTTCCCTCCTCCTTCTTTTCCTATCCAATTAAAAGTTTTGCTTAATAGGGTCTCTTTAGCTTTCGATAGAAAAGGAGGGTGCTTGGGATGATGGTGTTTAGAACTGAGATTAGGGATAAGCATACCATTTATATTCATTCTTGTTTCTATCATGCATCTAGAGATTCTCTTGGGATCTCTTGTACATTCATTCATTCATTGTCGGTTTATGCAACATGTTCACTGAGCATCTACATGTGTGCAGGAGATTCTGATAGGTCTATAGAATCACTAGGGAACAAAATCAAAGGGGCCTTGGCCCTCCTGAGAATATTCTCAGTGGGGATGAAGGAAAATAATAAGCAAACACAATCATATTTTGTTTTGCTAAGACTATTAAGAGATAAAACAAGTCATTGAGAGAGAATTTTGGTGGTGTGAAGGTGATGGGAAGGATAACGGTCAACCTATTTTAGATGACCTGGTCATGAAGGTCATAGGTCAGGTGGCTAAAAGTCAATTAATTGCAAGCTAATTTGCCTAAAACTAATTTGTTTCATGGCTATTTTCACTGAAGGATGAATTCACCAAGCATATTTATGTCATTAATACTATTTAGTTTTGGTTCTCATTTTGATTTTCTTTTTTTTTTTAATTTTTTTCATTTTGATTTTCTAACAGAATTTTAAGGTGTTTTCAACAACTTGAGGTACAGAAAGCAGGGGAAATTGCAAGGTGTGGGTGAGTGGTGCTGAGGACCACAAAACATTTTACTAAGGATACATTCTTTAAAGGAAGGATTGTTATAAATACATTTTTCATTGTTATTATTCATAAGGATGATACATTAATGTGAACTCCTCACATTGAAGAATATAAGCAAGAAGGCACCATTTACAAAGAATATATTCATAAAAGAATATTTTCCTTGAATACATTCCTAAAACAATATATTCATGAGGAGAATATATTCATAAGAATGCTTTTAAATTTTCTCTTTGCCTGCTCCCTGCTGTTGCTGCTGGAGATGGGGACAGAATTAGAAGGAGATGGGGGAAACTGAGGCACAGACAAAGAGGAAGACTAAGAGAGGTGAGCTTCAAGTTCAAGTGTTACAGAGCTAGGGAAGAGACAGTTTAAACATTTCTTAAAGTGGTATTATGAACTACGAAGTTAAAACACTTAATCACATCAAGCAAATTGGTCATTTGGGAACAGGTCATTCAAAAAATTGGTTATTTGGAAAATTAGTAGATTGACTGTAATTTATCATCTGAACTGGGACACTTTTGAGAGTGAAAGGGGTACTGTTGATAATTGTGCTGGAACAATAGATATAAACTAGAACAGTACTAAAGCAAACTGCGATGTAAGGTCATCCTGCTTCCCTGTCTCCTGGTCCAGACTGGTTTGTGGTGCCTGTGTTTGAGTAAGATGGGGCATGCACAAACCTGAGGAACACTCGGGATCTGCTTGGTTTTGTAATATGGCTACATGCTGGTTTGAGATTGAATATGTGGATTGTTTCTCAACATGAATACCATCTTCTGTTTGAAAGATCCAAAGCTGTAGGGTATTAGGATAAGTTTTGAGGAAAGCTGTGATTTCTTGGATGGCATCCATGGCAGTTATTACCTCTTGATGGATGACTTCCAATGCTCGACCTTTAGGCCAAGCTCCAAACTCACATTTCCAAATGCAAGCTAGACATCTCCTGCAGGCACCTCAAATCTAACATGTGCCAAATAGAACTCCTAGGAAGAGAGTGTAGAGAAATGAAAGAACTTTGGGAAGGATTTCTCCCTGTCATTTGTTCATGCCATGCTTGAATGTATTTTTAAAAACCCAAGAGAACTTTCTCCCTCTTCTTTCTTACTCAAAACCTACCTACCCATTAGAGCCCAGCTTAAATCTTACCTTTCTGTGGTGTCATCTTATGAAATAGCCACATTTCCCTCTCCGTTATCTGAATTACCAATTGTTTATCCATGACAGCAACTCAAGGTGGTCCTAAGTAAGGTCTGTGCTTAGTAGTATTTAGTTTGGATTGTTGTTCAGTCACCAAGTCATATCCAACACTTCACGACCCCATGGACGGCAGCATACCAGGCTTGCCTGTCCCTCACCATTTCATGGAGTTTGCCCAAATTCATATTCATTGAATCAGTGATGCCATTCAATCATCTCATCTTCTGTTGCCCTCTTCTCCTTCTGCCTTAATCTTTCCAAGCATCAGGGTCTTTTCCAATGAGTCAAGTGTTTGGAATTGCATTGTTTTTAAAATTTATTTTTAATTGGAGGATAATTGCTTTATAATGTGTTGGCTTCTGCGATGCAACAGCTAGAATCAATCACAAGTATACACATATCCCTTCCCTTGAGCCTCCCCCCCATCCACCCCATCCCACTCCTCTAGGTTGTCACAGAGCACCAGGCTGAGCTCCCTGTACTATACAACAACTTCACATCAGCCATCTATTCTATACGTAGCATGCATATATTTTTTTTTTTTGGCATGCACATATTTCAATATTACTCTCTCAATGCCTTGTTTTCTAAATATTCCAAGTGTCCCAGATATTTTCACCATGTTGCCCTGCAGCTTGCTAAGCAGATAACAGGGGTTCATTTGTTCATAAATTCTTTTCCGGAATACTTATTGAGTGTCATCTTACGCATCAGGTACTCTTCTACTTTCTAGGGAGAGAGCAGTCCACAAAATAGAGGCCCTGATGTCCAGGAGCTTACACTTTAGTGGAGAAGATAGACAAAGAACAAAGAACTCATTTTCAAGATGAGAAAAATGAGGCCTTGAAGTGAAGGGGTGTGTTCAAGGACACAAGGAATCTAGTGTAGGAGTCAGTAGCCGAACCTGATCCACTCTCTAGTGCAGTGTGATTTCCCAGAGAACCAAACCAAGTGCTCTGTGTAACGTCCTGGAGGGGGCTCTCCATATGGTGGGCGCTGTGAGAGTTTGCCTGCCCTCTCATAGCTGCATTTCTGGGCAGTCAGGAGGGAGCCTGAGAGTCGCACTTACTGCTGGTAAGAAGATGATCTTGGACTTTCTTGGATCCATCCTTACAGATGGACTATCTCCGTCTGTAGGAGCCAAGAGAGCCCAAGGTCTGTGAGCACTCAAGGTGCTCCCACATGCGCAGTTGTGAAAAGGGGCCCCAGAGTTCTGTGTGTGCCTGGCAGACTACTCAGATACCTCTCCACCCAACACACAGAGCCTCACCACTGTTATTCCTGAGGACCTCAGGAGTAATCGCATCACATACTTTACTATGGTTTCCATTGGTCATCACAAGAAGCCCAGAACCAAATGAATGCCGAATGATTTCTCTTATATGAGATATCTAGAGTAATCAAGTTTATGCTGACACAAGGTAGAGTGGCAGTCACTGGGGCTGGGAGGATGGAGGTCTAGTTGTTTAATGGAAAGAGAGTTTTAGGTTTGCAAGACAAAAGGAGTTTTGGAGATTGGTTGCACAACACTAAATGTGCTTAATACTACTGGCCTGTACACTCCAGTACTTTGGCCACCTCATGCGAAGAGTTGACTCATTGGAGAAGACCCTGATGCTGGGAGGGATTAGGGGGGAGGAGGAGAAGGGGACGACAGAGGATGGGATGGCTGGATGGCATCACTGACTCGATGGACATGAGTCTGAGTGAACTCCGGGAGTTGGTGATGGACAGGGAGGCCTGGTGTGCTGCGATTTGTGGGGTCGCAAAGAGTCAGACACGACTGAGCGACTGAACTGAACTGTACACTTAAAAATGGTGAAGATGGTAAGTTTTATATTCTGTGTATTTACTACACTTAAAAAATTAAAGACTCCTAGGACCCAGGGTCATCTTTCAGCCCTTGTTACTCACCCCCATTCTCGTATATGACTTTAGAGCTGCTCCTTACTCCACAATCCTAGCCATCTCATTCCCGCTCTCTCCTTCCCCACGGCGTTTAGGACCATCTGACTTCCTGCCTGTGTTGTTTGCCTGTCTCTCCCCGGCTTAACTAGAATATTTGCTTCGCTGGAGCAAAGATTTCTGTTGGTTCTGTTCACTGCTGTCATCCCAGCCCCTGTCATGGTGCTTGCAGAGTAGTGCTCACACATGTTTGCTGATTGGCTGCTGAACGGTGAGCTGTGCAAGGATCTCACAGGGGAACATGCAGTGTATATGGCCAGGCGGAGAAAAGGAGCAGCAGTTATGCCACCATCTCTCCATGTCACGTAATTTGGCATCGCCCCAGGACATATCTTTGCATGACACATTGCATTAAAAAAAAGTAGGATTAATTATTTCAAAGCATTTGCTTTGAAACATAGCTAGAAAAAGGTGTGGGGAGCTCTTCTGTTCTGGGTGGCCTACATGTTGCTGCCTGGAGTGTTTCCTTTTGGAAACCCCTTCTGTCGCCCTATTTTAAAATTTAGTGACATTGTTTCATGGCTGGTTTTCACCTTCATTTTTTGTTAAAAATATAGACTCTCTTCATTCACTCCCTCAAACCCATCCTTCACTCATCATGTGTATGTTCTGATGCTTTGAAAATTGCTGCAATCATAGGTAATCTGCAGAATTCTACCTTATTAACAGCACAGCCAGGAGCTAATCAGAAGTCTTCATTTGCCCGACACAATTCACATCCCTCCAGGAGCAATTGTCCCATCACTTGCTGTCTTCTTTTTCCTCTGCCTTGTTTTTCATTCTGAATTCATTTGGTTTTTATGCTACTTTTAGGATCTTTTCTTTTGAGCTTTCTTGCTGCATGTAGCCCACATGCTTGGACTTCTTTATCTGACTTGACCATACATTTAATTAATTATCTAGTCAGTTTCATCAAAAACATTAAATCCCCTTTTTTTTTTTTAAAAACAACATTGAACTCTCTGATCATTTTGAATAATGAATTCAGTCCGAACATTGATGACGAATGATGACTTGTCTTCCTTTTTTCTCCAATCTTTCCTTCATTTCCTTTTTATTCAATGCTTTCAATTTCCTTTTGTCTTAAACTGATCTTGGTGTTCCTTTTAAGGTATGGACTTTTCGTGAATATTGGAGCAGATTATGCTTTACATTTTATTACAGACTCCTGTTGCTTGAAGGGACAGCAAGGATTTTCTCATTTCTTAATCTCTGCTGCTGCTTAGTCGCTTTCGTGTCCGACTCTGTGTGACCCCATAGACGGCAGCCCACCAGGCTCCCTGTCCCTGGGATTCTCCAGGCAAGAACACTGGAGTGGGTTGCCATTTCCTTCTCCAATGCATGAGAGTGAAAAGTGAAAGTGAAGTCGCTCAGTTGTGTCTGACTCTTAGGACTGCAGCCTACCAGGCTCCCCGTCCATGGGATTTTCCAGGCAAGAGTACTGGAGTGGGATGCCATTGCCTTCTCCTCTGCCTAGTGGTAAAACAAGGAAAAAGTGTGTGTGTGTATATGTTTATATGTGCTATAGAGAAGTCTGTCTGTAACTTCATAAAATCTATGCTTATCTTTTTTTGGTGTCTTTGAACTTTAGGTGTTTTGATATAATCAAATTGGGATAAATGATTCAGTTAATCTTACATGATTTACTGTTGATAAACTTTTTTCTTTCTTTTTAAAAACTGGGTATTAATTATAATAAGAGATATTTTATAATCATTTCTCCAACCCTCAGCCTAATCTGGCCCTTATATTAGTTATCAGTAATCACAAGTCACATTGGGGTACCACTTCAGAGTTTTGAATTTGGAAGTATTGGAAATTCTTCAAATGACTCAAATCCATGATGGAGGAGTATATAGCCATTTCCTGCTTCTCATACCTTTCCTCTGCTATTCCTGCTTCCCACACACACAAAGATACACAAAATGCATGCCACATATACACTCTCTGAAGATTTCTTTCATATAGAATATACCTTATACCTTGTATTATACATCACATGACAGTAAAACCTCGAGATCCTGGTATGGCTTGGCGTAAAGTGTTTGGATGATTGTTATTGTGGATAACTTGATTTAACTCACGAAACCTTTCCCCCCAACTTTCTGTTTTAAATGGAAATTTTCTAAAATAAATTCTGTACTCTATATCCTCGTCACTAGGGTATATAAAATATCATTGAACCTTTTCTTCGTGATGTAGGCCTTCCATCAAAGAAAGTTGGTGGGTTGTTCAGGCAGTGTTTTTGGAGATGGATTTTGATTCAGTCAGAATCCTTGGTTGGAAGCAACAGAAGTGGATTTTGGCTTATCAGGGATAGAGGGTACTCAAACAATTGTATAGAGGGCTGAAGACACCCAGTCTTTTTTTTAATTTTGAATTTAATTTTATATTTTATACAATTTTTAAAGGTTATATTTCATTTACAGTTATTATAAAAATAAGCCATATTCCCCATGTTGTATAGTACATTCTTGTAGCTAACTGATCCCAGTGGCTTGTACCTCTCACTCCTCCACCGCCATAATGCTCCTCCCCCCAGTCGCCACTGGTAACCACTAGTTTGTTTTCTAAATCTATGAGTCTACTTCTGTTGCTGATTCTACAAATAAGTGGTATCACACAATATTTATCTTTGACTTATTTCACTTAGCATAATAACCTCCAGTCCATCTGTGCTGTTGCAGACAGTATTATTTCATTCTTTTTTATGAGTAGTATTCCACCACATCTTCTTGATCCAGTCATCTGTTGATGGACACTTGCTGCTGCTCCTAAGTCGCATCAGTTGTGTCCGACTCTGTTCGACCCCATAGACGGCAGCCCACCAGGCCCCGCCATCCCTGGGATTCTCCAGGCAAGAACACTGGAGTGGGTTGCCATTTCCTCTTCCAATGCATGAAAGTGAAAAGTGAAAGCGAAGTCGCTCAGTCATGTCCGACTCTTAGCGACTCCATGGACTGCAGCCCACCAGGCTCCTCCATCCATGGGATTTTCCAGGCGAGAGTACTGGAGTGGGGTGCCATTGCCTTCTCCGCCATGCTGTTACAGACAGTATTATTTCATTCTTTTTTATGAGTAATATTCCACTGTATATGTATATACCACATCTTCTTGATCCAGTCATTTGTTGATGGACACTTAGGTTGCTTCTGTATCTTGGCAATTGTAAATAATGCTGCTATGAACACTGGGGTGCATGTATCTCTTTGAACCAGTGTTTTTTCCCCCCTGAATATATACCCAGGAGTGGAATTCCTGGGTCAAATGGTAGTTCCGTTTTTATTATTTTGAGGAACCTGCATACTGTTTCTCACAGTGGTTGCACCAATTTACATTCCTATTAACAAAGTATCAGGGGTCCCTTTTCTCCAAATCCTCACCAACATTTATTAGTTGTTCTTTTTGATGTTGGCCATTCTGACAAGAGATACCCAGTCTTGAGGGTAAGCTTCCAGAAATATTAATAATACTTTAAGAGAGGTCAAAGACCTGTCCCTATGTGGGAAGCTCCATTGCAGCTGTTGGGTAGCACAGTTTTAAATGTAACTTCTGTGCTGGGAACTTCGTCTTGCAGCTTCAGCTGCTGTCAGTGTGAGAAAGGGAGAGGAAGAGGGAAAAGAGAGAGAGAAAAAGAGAGAAAGAAGGATTGAGAGTGCTCAGTGTGAGGGAGATTTTGGTACTGAGTCTGAACTGATGCTCTGAAGCTTTGCTTCATGGATGTGCCCTCATGGGAGGGATAGCTAACATTTTCATCTCCTCTATGGGGTTGTCTGTTACCCACCAGTACTCATAATGTGTGCAATTCCCCCCAAAGAGAAGGGGCTCCCTATAGGAAAGCTAAGATAAAATGTCAGACCCCACTTAGGGTTAAGTTCAGTCGTGTTCAACTCTTCGGGACCCCACGGTCTGGGGCCCCAGGCTCCTCTGTCCATGGAATTCTTCAGGCATGAATACTGGAGTGGGTTGCCATTCCCTTCTCCACAGGATCTTCCTGACCCAGAGATTCAACCCAGATCTCCTGCATTGCAGGCAGATTCTTTACCTTCTGAGTCACTAGGAAATCCCCTAAGCGCATAATATCCCAGGACAAATCTTGGCACCCACTTCCTTGCATCTGCCCTGATATGAGCCCAATTCCTTGTTCCTTTCTAAGAAAGTTGAGGGCAGCCTGAGCAATTGCAGCATAAGGTAGTTCTTTCTGAAGTGTCAGAATCAAAACCTCTGGGGTGTTCTCTTGTTCTCGGTAAAATTCTTTAATACTCTTATCATTGAAGTGTGGCTATTTTGGCACTACTAAAAATAAGGAACATCCAGAGCTATTTGTTTTAGCTTCCCAGACATCTTTTTTTGGGGGGCAGTCTTTGAGAATTTCAGGATTTTTACCCTTAGTCTATTAAAGACAGGTGGCATTTTTGCAACTGCAGACATAGTTGGGCATCCTATTTTCCGGATTTCTTTTTTCAGAATTTTTTATTTGGGCTGCAGTGGGTCATAGTTGTGGTGCATGAGCTTCTCTAGTTGTGACATGTGGACTTAGCTGCCTCACGGCATTTGGGATCTTAGTTCCTTGACCAGGAATAGAACCCAAATCCCCTGCATTGGAAGGCGGATTCTTAACCACTGGACCACCAGAGAAGTCCTCTGTTTTCTGGATTTCTTTAGTTCCAGATACAGTTGACCCTTGAACAACACAAGTTTGAACTACATGGGTCCACTTATATGTGGACTCTTTTCACTAAGTGCTACTACAGTACTACGTGATCTGCGGTGGGTTGAAATCATTGTTGCTGAACTCTGCATGTGCAGGAAGTGCAGACATAGGAGTTATATATATGGCTTTTGACTGAGTGGAGGGGTGGTACCTCTAACAACACCTCCCCGCCCCTTGCCCCACCATGTTGTTCAAGAGTTAACAATAATCATGAAGTTTGGAGTTTCAGATATAGGTTAATTCAGGTTTACTGTGTCCAGTTATGAAGAAGTTGGGATAGAATTCATTGTGTAAATCCAGATGATTGAGAGTCTCGGTTTACTGTTCTATGAGTGGACATGATCCTGCTTGGGTTGGACCCCTGGGTGCTGGGAGAGTGGTTGAGATGATGAGGAAAGAGGAGAGATAGACATGGAGGAGGAAACTGGAGTCTCCTGACTCCTGGATACTGTGGCCATGCTTCCTACCTCCAAAACCACTATCCAGAAATCCAGCTACCCAAGCTCTTGACTTCCAGTCTTTTCTGTATTTATTGTACCTGCCTATAAACTATTTTTTAAAAATGATTTTTAGAAGCATTGGTAGTAGATGTTTGATGGGAAGGAAGAGACATTCAAGAGTATTATCTAAAATTCAAATGATATATTTCAGAGCAATAGATTTGGTTCAGACCCAGACTCCACACTGACTGTGTACTTGGGGAAGTTACTCAACTTCTCTGATCTCCAGTGTTTTTCTCAGCAAAGTAGGAATAACAGTGCTTGTGTTGTATAGCCAGTGAAGATTAAATGAGACCAAAAGGTAAACTGCCACTCATGATGTACTGAGTAAATGTTGTATCCCTGCTTGTATGGAGTTTATGTACATGGACCCTGCCCCCAACCTTGGTGACCTCAATATCTTTGTATAGCATCGCTGGTAGAAGTGAAGTGAAGTGAAGTCGCTCAGTTGTGTCTGACTCTTTGCAACCCCATGGACTGTAGCCTACCAGGCTCCTCTGTCCGTGGGATTTTCCAGGCAATAGTACTGGAGTGGATTGCCATTTCCTTCTCCAGTGGATCTTCCCGACCCAGAGATGGAACCCAGGTCTCCCGCGTTGTAGACAGATGCTTTACCGTCTGAGCCACCAGGGAAGTCTGCTACCAATTGAGGGTTTGGCAGCCTCTCACTCTAATGTAAGTTAAATGTCATCCTGAAATCATAATGAACTTTCTAAAATTATACATTTTTGCATAACCTGATGGGGCTAGAGAATTACGACTATTCTGGAAGAATTCCAGCATAGAAGCCATACACCAGAAGAGAAATTCTGGCAAAATACATTTTCCAAGGAATTAATTTTATTTTTTGGAGGATTACCACATATATTTTTCTTTTTATTTCCTAAACTGTATTTATCTCTTTATTTATAGGTAATGCGATACTTTAAATAAAGCACCATCTTGGCTTATATTCTTCTGCCTCCCCCCCGCCATAGACAACGGCTTTCTTCATTAGAATGTCTCATTTAAACAGTAGTATTTGTGCTTTCTCTCCCAACCTTCCAAAAAATTCACTGCTGGGCGGAGAAAGAAGTTGATAAATAAAAAGTAATTTGTTCATAAAATTTATAAGCTGCTGGAAATCAGAGCCCAGGAAGAAAGTGCCAAGTCAGCTTTAAAAGCAGATAATAATCAAAACAGCAAATGTACGAGTGCATTATGGTGAGAATAAATCAACTGGCGAGGCTCAATATGAACAATATGGAAAAACAGCCAAGTGAAGAAATGTCAAATGAAGGATTATCTTTACTTGTGAAGAATCTATTTACATCATAAATTTAGTGCTGGATTTCTGCTTCGCAAAGCCTTAAGCAGCAACAACAAAACAAAACAAAACAGCAAAACCCTTTGTTTTCTAACCAACTTCTAATGGTTTTGTGCCTTAGAGATAGACTTTTTCAGTGGCCTGCCTTTCATTGCAAATTTAACCCTGAAAGAAGGGCTCCCACAGGGTTTGCTCAGGGTTGGAGATATAGATCATTAATTGGACGTAAGTTTACTTCTTTAACTGGCCTTTGCCATAGAGGGCAGCTGTTGACCATTTAAGTCTTAAACTCCAAAAGCAGATGTTCCATGGCACACACATGACTTTATAACAATGAAATAACTTTATTGCTTTTCTTCTATTGGCCCTTTATACTTATTCTGTGCTAGCTCTTCTCTGCCCCTGGATGAAAGATAAAATTTAGGGCAAATCCTAGTAGCTTTCTGGCCACTTTCAATGAACAGAAGGTCAGTCAGTCATTTCAGTCATTCAGTCGTGTCCGACTCTTTGTGACTCCCATGGACTGCAGCATGCTAGGTCTCCCTGTCCATCACCAACTCCTGGAGCTTACGCAAACTTATGTCCATCAAGTCGTTGATGCCATCCAACCATCTCATCCTCTGTCATCCCCTTCTCCTCCTGCCTTCAATCTTTCCCAGCATCAGGGTCTTTTCCAATGAGTCAGTTCTTCACATCAGGTGGCCAAAGTATTGGAGCTTCAGCTTCAGCATCAGTCCTTCCAGTGAATATTCAGGACTGATTTCCTTGAGGACTGACTGGTTGGATCTCCTTGCAGTCCAAGGGACTCTCAAAGTCAGGCCAGTATAATAGAATCAGTATATTTCATTATAAGTTAGTATTTTCCCTCCTCCCGCATCTCAGGTCTGCTCAAGGCTGGCTGGAGGCATTGAGCAAAAGGGGATCTGGTTGGCTTTTCTTCTTTTTCTCTAATGTGCATCATACCCTTCCTTCCTTATTTTGAGATGAAATCCCCTATTTCAGATCAATTTCAAGGTAGAAGGTGGGAGGGGCTGGGGAACAGTGGGATGGAGCCAGGAAAGGTCTTACCTGATGAGTGCTGTCATCAGAAGGCCGCTGACTCCACAGATGGGCCCACTTGATTTTGGGCACTTTCTGGGTTCTCTGAGTATCCACCTCCGGGAAGCTGTTACTTGCAATCCATCATTAAATCTGTTCTGCCTTCAAAAACTATTCCAAGTCTAACCAATTAGTGTCTCTTCCACTGCTCCCTATGCTCCAAGCCACTACCAGCTCTCTCCTAGATTACAGCAGTGGTCTCCTCCTAACTGATTTCCCTGTTTCTGCGCCCATGTTCCCTAGTCTTTTTTATATGTGGTAGCTAGAGAAATTCTTTTAACATCTAGTGCAAATCATGTTATTTCTTTGTTCAGGCTGTCTGGTGGTTTCCCATCTCACTCAAAGTCCTTGAATAGATTACAGGATGTATGGTTTACCCTTCATCACACTTTTAGAGTCTTTGCATTTGCTGTTCTCATTACTTAGGATACTTTCCCTCAGATAGCCATGTCTTAGTCCCTCATCAACTTCAATCTTGTACAAATGTCTCTTTCCCTGTAAGCTTTTCCCTGTCCATTCCATTGAAAACTGTAAACCTGCCTTTCTCCCAGCACTTCCCATCCCATTTTCCTCCTGTTTTATTTTTCTCCATAACATGATCATTTTGACCTACTGTATATTTCTTACTCATATATTTTGTTTTATTCCTCTCTTAGTATAAACTTCATAAAGGTAGAACTTTTATCAGTTTTGTTCACAGTTGTATCCTGGACACATAGAACAGGACTTGGCATGTAGTCAGTGTTCCATATTATTTTGAATCAATGAGTGAATTATTGATGATACTTGCCATGTTTTATTGTAATTCATCTGTTCGTACAACTATATCTCTCTTTAGACTCTTTGAGTGAGTGAAATTCTTTCAGTTGTGTCCGACTCTTTGTGATCCCATGGACTATACAGTTCATGGAATTCTCCATGCCAGAATATTGGAGTGGGTAGCCATTCCCTTCTCCAGAGGATCTTCCCAATCCAGGGATCAAACCCATGTCTCCTGCATTGCAGGCGGATTCTTTACCAGCTGAACCACCAGGGAAGCCCTTAGGCTCTTTAGTAAGGTCTAGATCTGGGTCATTTTGTGTTCCCTATATATCCAATTCAGTACCTGGTGCAGTATAAATTCTCAATAAATATTTGTTGAATAAATTAAATAGTGAGTGAATCAAGAAAGATCGTTGGAGACGAGGAAAAAAGGATTTGAGGAGTAAGCTAACAGAAAATTGGGAAGGAGAAAGTTTCAAGACAAAGTAAAGCAGTCATATATTAAAGGCAGAGTAAGCCATGGCGCTTGATGGGGTAGGGGTTATGGGCCTTTGAGGGGTGGTGGAAGGGAGGGTGCAGGACAGGTTGTTGGGGGATGAGGGGGGAGGTGGAGGTGACTGAGAAGAGCTGCAGGATGG
Organism: Bison bison bison; assembly: GCF_000754665.1. Taxonomy (NCBI): domain Eukaryota; kingdom Metazoa; phylum Chordata; class Mammalia; order Artiodactyla; family Bovidae; genus Bison; species Bison bison. The sequence continues at coordinate 5,670,695 of NW_011494901.1, forward strand.
GGAGAACTCTGTCCAGAAGAAGCTTGTGAGGGGGTGAAATGGAATTTAGCCTGAGGGGAAATTGGTTGGGGGAATTTTGTGTATATATTAGTACACAGGAGGGACTTCCCTGGTGGCTCAGACGGTGAAGTGTCTGCCTACAATGCAGGAGACCTGGGTTCAATCCCTGGGTTGGGAAGCTCTTCTGGAGAAGGAAATGGCAACCCACTCCAATATTCTTGCCTGGAAAATCCCATGGACGGAGGAGCTGGGTAGACTATAGTCCATGGGGTCACAAAGACTTGGACATGACTGAGCAACTTCACTTTTTCACTTTCACTGTAGCACACCGGAGAATTGAAGATGTTGGTAGGCTGAAGCTCTTGTTGAGAGAGAGATTAAAATTCAGTAGAGAGGGGATAGATGCTGGTACAGATTTGGGAGGGGACAGCAGGAAGTGGGATCAAGAGGACAAGGGAAGACCCAGTCCTGGGGAGAGGTAAGGTTCCTATCTGAAGCAGGAGTTACCACTGGTCCTGGCTTGGATTCACAGGTGTGGAGGGAGGGAGGGAGGAAACAACTGACCTAGCTACCTACCTCCTCACTCACCTTCCTGTCTGAGTCTTTCTGCTCATCCATTCATCTGCTCATCCATCTGTCCTCTCACCCACCTGTTCATCTATCAACTTTTTCTTAGAAGCCAGACTCATTTCTTAGTTACTTCTAAGTGCTTTTCCCCAGGGATGCTGGGGAAGTCTGTAGTACTATGAGGTGGGACCAAGGTATGGAAATCTTTTCTCGAGTCATATATGATTGGGCAAGCTAGGAATTTTGAATGGCCCCACCCAGTAATTCCCTAGCCTGAAGATCACTTTGAGGTCAGATATACACAATGTAAGATGAAAAACAACAGCTCACTAATATTTAGATCTTTATACTTTTCAGAGTCTTTTAAATTCCAAAATGTTCTACCTACTTGTTTCTTTCCACTTACTTCTCTGCAGACTAGGCAAGATGATTGTAGGTAAATAATTTCCACCTCTCTGTATGATATCCAGTGAAAGGAATTGAGAAATTTTTTTTCCTTTCAATAATTGCCACTTCTATTTATGAACAATGGAAGAGAACAAAATAAAGAGTAAATGGAGAGAGGAAAAAAATAAATCCACCCTGACTTGACACTCTGTCCAGTTAATGAACCCTACAGAGGAACCACATTAACACTGCCACTGTTTTTAATGATGGAATAACTCAATATGTGCACTCATTCGGGACATTTATAGATTATTAATTACCCATACACACAGTATTCAAGCTATGAATGTAATTACCCGGAGCCTGTCTTTCCTTGCTAATCCAGCATCTTAGATCTTGTTTCCTGAATCACCCTTGGTTATGTGAAGCCCCAGATGTACTCTATACTCCTTGGAATCATTTTGGCAACATCCCCCTTAACCTCTGCTTGTATTGACCTGTCAGGCACCTTCAGCTAAGTACCTGCTTTAAAGTATTGATTCTCAGGGCAAAGATGTTATGATGATTATAATACCCCCATCATCCTCGTGTTCACAGAGGGGACGTGGAAGCCGATTATGGGGACTGATTTATTTCAGGAACTTAGGGAATGTCATGGTTGCCCTTGCCTCTGAATCTGGGCTTAAAAACAGTTTAAAAATGATGAGGGCTGTTAGCTGGAGATAGAGACATGCTGAGCAGATGGTCCATCAGAGGCCAAGAGCCGAAACTGATGGTAAACCAGCGTGGAGACTGGGAAAAAGGGGCTTCCTTAGGGAAAGGTATTTCTAGTTTCCAGATGTGGAGTAGTTAATTCAGTAGCAATAAAGGTGACCTTAAAGAAGGGCCAATCTGTGCTGTGACTCAAGGCTCAGGCAGGTGGAAGTTTTACAAGCAAGGTTTGCACAAAACTATCTAGTTTTTGTTATAATCCCATGGCTTTGGCTCCTTGAGGAGCCAGTGAGATGGGGCATGGACTCTGCCTTCATTAGGGAGCAGGGGACACAGGGTCCCTCTTTCTCTCTTCCTACAATGTACTAGTATTATTTTTCTGATTATAAACATAAGATATGCTGATTATAGAATACTAAGCATTTTAGACATGAATTACAGAAAGTGAAATTATTTTAACCCACAGACATGACCATTGCTATAATTTATGTATGGTTTTCCAGAAGTTTTTTGATATGTCTAATAAACACATATATTAGCACAGATAAATCTTATAGATAAATCACATTAGACCCACTCTTCTATAAATTTTTCAGCCTAAAATACTTCATGGACATCTTTCTATGCTATTGCATATAGACTTCTTTTTGTTTTTCTTTTCCAGTGCTTAAGACTATGCAGTTATATGGCTGTAGTACAATTTATTTAATTTGTCATTTGGATATAATTAAAACTTTTAAAATAAGCTAACCTGGAAAAAGAAATAATGTATATTAATTTTTGTTCATTTGTTTATTTCTACAAGCTTATCAACTAGGTCAAAAGGAATATTTATGGAAAATATTAGTGGGAATGGCTATCCACTCCAGTATTCTTGCCTGGAGAATTCCTTGGACAGAGGAGCCTGGTGGGCTACAGTCCATGGGATCGCAGAGTCTGACATGACTGAGCAATTAACACCTTTTTTGGTATGCATTGTCTCGCTTATTACCTCCCAGAAGTTAAACTAATGCATACTTCACAAGTAGAGTATTTGTACCTTCACCAACTTTTGCAAATCTTAGGGTGGAAAATGATATCCCATTGTTATTTTAATATTCATTTCTTAATTACTAATCAGATTGAATACCTTTTCATGTGTTTTTTTTTGGCAGTTTGTTTCTTCTTTTGAAATTGTGCTGTTCATGAGCCTTCACTTACTTTTGGGGAAGAGGAGAGTACTTCTTTCTTTTTAAATTGATATATAAGAATTCTTCAGGAAATAGAGATACTAACTTCTTACTGCTCTGTATGTAACATATTTTCTTCCCCAAATATATTTTATTGCTGCCTTTATTTATAATTATTTTTTAAACCAAGGACGCAATAAAATTTCATTCATATGTGATAGGTAACTTTCATTTCTTTCAAATAAAGAACAAGTCACTCAAAAATTATTTCCAGTTACCACTGACTTTTTAGACACTGTTGTTGATTAAAAAAAAAATGTTCTGTATCATATTACATAAGTTCTTCCATTCTTAGTTTACCCATAGATTTAACCTGGAGTTGAGTACAGAATTTTATCAACTACATTTTCTGCATTTATCAAAGTGATCTTTTGGCTTTTTATTGTAATTTGTTAATCTTGTGAATAACATTGATAGATTTTCTAATCTCGATCCATCCTTGAATTCTGGAAATAAATCTTGGTTACAGGCACTGTATTATTTTTTAATGTGTGGTTGATTCTATATATTTGCTAATACTATTTTTAGGATATATATATTATATAATACATATGTGTGTGTGTGTGTGTTCATCTGAATTTGACTATAGGTTACTTTTTCCCTACTATTTTAGCCATTTCGATGTCAGAGTTAAACTAGCCTTGCAAATTGAGTTCTTGAAAGCTTTACTAGTGTTTTTATGAAGCCAGCATCTGGAACTTTTTTAGGGATTTGAGTTTGCTAATTCTTTCAATTCCTGTTCTTAAAAAAAAATCAAGCAATTTCTCAAAATTTTTTTATTTTTTGGCTTTCACATTATTGGCATGAAGTGATAAGTATTATTTTAATAATAAGAATGATCTCTTCTCTATCTGTAGTTATATTTTATACTTTTTCATTGCCAATGTATATATGTTCTCAAACTTTTTTCCTTTTGTTAGATTTGTTAAACATCTGTTACTGCTTTTTTAAAAAAGAGCTAGTTTCAGCTTTACTCAGCAATTCTAATTGTTTTAAGTTTTCTAATTCATTGGTTTCCTTTGTTTATTTTGTTGTTATTTTTCTAGCTTCTGAGTCTAATGTTACAAAAATATTTATTCTAGACATTTCTTGTTTTAGGAAAAAACTTATTTAAGGATGTAATTTTCTCCTGGGTAAGGTTTTGGCTACATCCCATAGAATTTTCCATTGACTGTTTCAACATATGTTAATTTCCAAATAATTTATAAATTAACTTATTTACTCACTGACACAAGAGTTATTTAGAGAAGTGAGATTTTAGATTTAATTCCATTTTAATCAGTGAGGGGGATCTTATAAGAGTTCACTTTTAGAAATTTAGAATTTACTGAGAAAGTTTTTTATGACTATTAAATGTTGTTATTCTTTCTTTATTTTAAATAAATGTTCACAGACATTTGAAAAGAATGTGTTTGTTCCCCTTTGGAGAGAGAGAATAATTTGCTATGAAGAGAAGCTTGTAGTAGATGTTATTCAAATGTTTTCTTTATTTAGTTTTTGTCATCTTGACATGACAAAATTTAGGAGTGGTTTGTTAACCTTTCCCCCTCTGCCAATGGGTTTTACTTTCTTTTTCTATTTCTAATACTTCTTTTTACTTTTTGGAGAGAGTATAGTAGGAAGTTAAGAGCGCTGATGCTGGTCCATCTGCCTGGTTTAGATTGGAGCCTTACCCTCGCAAGCCTACAGGCGTTGACAAGTTTCCTCACCTGTGAAGTGACATCATCTACAGGGCACTTGGGAAGATTATGTGAGTCACTATGTGTAAAGAGCTTAGATCTTCCTCTGACAGACGGTGAGCACTCTAGTACTCTTGACATATCTGCGGCCATGATATTGAGAGCAAAAAGGTTTATGGTTGCTATACATTTTGATGAATCTGTTGTTTATCCGTATGAAACAACTTTTTGTTCTGTATGGAGCTTTTTGTCTGGAATTCTGTATGAGCTAATGTTAACATTATTATAGTGCTTTCTTTTGGTTTGTATTGGCTTGGTCTGTCTTTGGGCATCTGTGTATTTGTAACCTTTCTGTATTATTTTATTTTAGATATTTCTCTTCTGGGCTTCCCTGGTGGCTCAGATGGTAAAGAATCTGCCTGCAATGCTGGAGACCCAGGTTTGATCCCCAAGTTGAGAAGGTCCCCTGGAGAAGGAAATAGCCACCCACTCCAGTATTCTTACCTGGAAAACCCCATGGACAGAGGAGCCCATATACAGCGGGCTAGAAGGGGAGCCTGGTGGGCTGCCGTCTATGGGGTCGCACAGAGTCGGACACGACTGAAGCGACTTAGTGGCAGCAGCAGCAGAACCTATGGAGTCACCAAGAGTTGGACACAACTGAGTGATTAACACACACACACACATCTCTTTTAAATAGCATGCAGAAGGAGCTTACCTTTTTTTTTTCTGTTTAATAAGTCTGGGGAATTTTTTAATCAGTCTGGTGGTCCAGTGGTTAGGACTTGGAACTTTCACTGCTGGGACCCAGGATCGATTCCTGGTCAAGGAACTAAGATCCCTCATGCCGTACTTGTGGCTCCCCCCCCCCACCAAAATCAGTCTGAAGTTATTATTTTTCTTTATCTGAAGTAAAATTGACATGTAATGTTATATTAGATTCAAGTGTAGAACACTGTGATTTGATATTTCCATACACTACAAAATGATCATCACAGTAAGCCTAGTTGTCTTCTGTCACCAAATAAAGTTATTATAGCGTTGTTGATTATATTTCCTATACTGTACATTATATCCCCGTGACTTATTTAATTTATAACTGGAATTTTGTACCACTTAATCGCCTTTACCTATTTCCCACAAGTCCCACTCCTCTTTTCTCTGGCAACCAGTAGTTTTGTCTCTGTATCTATGACTGTTCCTATTTTGTTTTGTTTATTCATTTGTTTTGTCTTTTAGATTCCACATACAAGTCAAGTCTTACAGTATTTGTCTTTGTCTGTCTGATTTATTTCACTTAGCATAACACCATCTAGGTCCATCCACGTTGTTGAAAAGGACAAGATTTCAATCTATTTTTTTTTATAGCTGAATAATATTTCATGAGATGGGAATACCAGACAATCCAACCTGCCTTCAAGAGATGGGAATACCAGACCACCTGACCGACCTGCCACCTGAGAAATCTGTATGCAGGTCAGGAAGCAATAGTTAGAACCAGATATGGAACAACAGATTGGTTCCAAATAGGAAAAGGAGTATATTGTCAAGGCTGTATATTGTCACTCTGCTTATTTAACTTATATGCAGAGTACATCATGAGAAATGCTGGACTGGATGAAGCACAAGCTGGAATCAAGATTGCTGGGAGAAATATCAATAACCTCAGATACGCAGATGACACCACCCTTATGGCAGAAAGTGAAGAAGAACTAAAGAGCCTCTGGATGAAAGTGAAAGAGGAGAGTGAAAAAGTTGGCTTAAAGCTCAACATTCAGAAAATGAAGATCATGGCATCTGGTCCCATCACCTCATGGCAAATAGATAGGGAAACAATGGAAACAGTGACAGACTCTATATTTTTGGGCTCCAAAATCACTGCAGATGGTGACTGCAGCCATGAAATTAAAAGATGCTTGATCCTTGGAAGAAAAGTTATGACCAACCTAGACAGCATATTAAAAAGCAGAGACATTACTTTGTCAACAAAGGTCCGTCTAATCAAAGCTATGGTTTTTCCAGTAGTCATGTGTGGATGTGAGAGTTTGACCATAAAGAAAGCTGAGTGCTAAACAATTGATGCTTTTGAACTGTTGGTGTTGGAAAAGACTCTTGAGAGTCCTTGGACTGCAAGAAGATCCAACCAGTCAATTGTAAAGAACATCAGTCCTGAATATTCACTGGAAGGACTGAAGCTGAAGCTGAAACTCCAATACTTTGGCCTCCTGATATGAAGAACTGACTCATTTGAAAAGAGCCTGATGCTGGGAAAGATTGAAGGCAAGGAGAAGGGGATGACAGAGGATGAGATGGTTGGATGGCATCACTGACTCAATGGACATGAGTTTGAGTCAGCTCTGGGAGTTGGTGATGGACAGGGAGGCCTGGCATGCTGTAGTACATGGGGTTGCAAAGAGTCAAACACAACTGATCAATTGAACTGAACTAAGTATTTCATGTGCTTTTTATAGGCATGTATGTGTACATATATGTGTGTGTGTGCAGTTTGAGTGTATGTATAAACACACACATGCCATATCTTTACCCACTCATAGGTTGATGGGCACTTAGATTGCTTCTATATCTTGTCTGTTCAAAGTTCTTACCTTTTACTTAGGGAACCTATTTGATTCCCTGGTGGCTCAGAGGGTAAAAGCGTCTGCTTACAATGCGGGAGACCCGGGTTCGGTCCCTATGTTGGGAAGATCCCCTGGAGAAGGAAATGGCAACCCACTCCAGTACTCTTGCCTGGAAAATCCCATGGACAGAGGAGCCTGGTAGGCTACAGTCTGTGGGGTCGCAAAGAGTTGGACACGACTGAGTGACTTCACTAGTCAATAGTACTGATATTACTACTATTCTAATCAACTTTATGTTTCTTTTTGGAACTGTTTCTAGATCTCTTTTCAAGATTGAATTGTTGCCCCAGTGACCTTGTACTAGTAGCAAAGCTTAGATCCTTCTAGGCTGGTGTGGCTAGAGAAAAGTCTGCTTTTCCTACTTCAAAATGAGAAAAAGCAGAAGCTAGCCAGAAGGCATAGCATTTGTGGTCACAACCCTTTTAATATTTTGGAACTAAGTTTCTTACGGCTGTCATCCAGTAAGTACCTAATATAAGCTGAGTGCTTTTCTAGACACTTTATATATGTTGTTTCATTTAACTCTCACAGCAACCTTACTAGACAGGTATTATTATATTTATAGATAGGGAGACTAATTTAAGAAATTGGGGTTTCTCAGGTGGTGCTAGTGGTGAAGACCCTGACTGCAAATGCAGGAGACGTAACAGACATGGGTTTGATTCCTGGGTTGGGAAGACTCCCTGGAGGAGGGG
>NW_011494901.1:5678701-5679209 GCF_000754665.1 Bison bison bison
GAACTAATGCGACTTAGCACAGCTTTAAATTGGCATGGCCGTTAAAGAAATTAAGGTGTGTTTCCGAGAAACTAAAGAATGTGTTATAAGTAATGTGTAAACTAATTCCTTTTCTCACTGTGTATTCATGAGATGTGGAGTAGGCTAAAAAACGGGTCCTGAATTGACTTTTATTGAATTTCTCAAAGAATAGGTTGCCACTGCTGCTGGAAACTGGAGAAGGCGATGGCACCCCACTCCAGTACTCTTGCCTGGAAAATCCCATGGGTGGAGGAGCCTGGTGGGCTGCAGCCCATGGGGTTGCTAAGAGTCAGACACGACTGAGTGACTTCACTTTGACTTTTCACTTTCATGCATCGGAGAAGGAAATGGCAACCCACTCCAGTGTTCTTGCCTGGAGAATCCCAGGGACAGGGGAGCCTGGTGGGCTGCCATCTATGGGGTCGCACAGAGTCAGACACGACTGAAGCAACTTAGCAGCAGCAGCAACAGCAGCTACTGGAAACAC
>NW_011494901.1:5679309-5704716 GCF_000754665.1 Bison bison bison
GACAGGGGAGCCTGGTGGGCTGCCATCTATGGGGTCGCACAGAGTCAGACACGACTGAAGCAACTTAGCTGCAGCAGCAACAGCAGCTACTGGAAACACTGGAGCATCTCATTCTGGCTCACCCATTTTTCATACTAGTTTAAGTTTCCACTCTAAGTTGATTATTTTGGAGTGGGTTATCTGGACTTCAGTAGCCTTTTCACTGCTAGAGGAGGGGAAAGTGGTGTGTGTCACACTCAGCCGTTCACTTTTCTGTTTGCAGGGGCTGGGACTGGAGTTAGTGGGATCTGTGCTTACTGGTCTTACACAATCCCAGAGAGGAGAAGTGCCTTATTCATCTGATATCTCTAGTGCATAGAAGAATGCCAGGCCCATAATAGGTGGTATTTCTTAAAATGACCTGAGTTCAGAAGAAGGAAAGTTGTTTTACGTTAATATTTGAATTATGAGGCTTTAAAAAAAGGCACATAGAATATAAATGCATTCTCTTAAAATTATACTTTCTATAATTTCTACACTATTTTGTATAACACAATAAAAATAAAGTGTGTTTATTACTCTTTCAAGAACTTCCTCCAGCCCATATCAGAATGTACTTTCAGTAGGAGCTCATCCCAGTCACCAAGGGAGAGAGGAATGACATTGACATATGAATGACCGTTTGCATTTGTGATGTGAGTGAGGACATTCAACTAATAAAGTGCTCTGAAGCCAGCTGCAGGGGAGATGTATACCCCTGATCTCACAGGGATTCCATGGTCGAAGAAAAAAAAAATCAACCCAAATGAAAACTCCCAGCTTACATCAGGAAAATACTGCTGCAGACCTTTAATGAGATCCCTAGGTGAACCAGTTTTTATATGGGCCTGTTTGACTTCTACAGATATCTGGCTAGACCTTGATTGATTGTCAGGCTTTTTAAGTAGCATTGATTTTTTTTTTTCTGCAGCAACATTGGGATGATGAGGTCATTGTATTTTGCCACGTTATTGAAGTTCTTGTTAAAGCAACTTGGATGTTAAAAGCATATCCCGGCACTGGCTTCTTGTTCCAGCTAAATTTTGAGAGATGGGAAAGTTGAGGTAAGTGAAATGATAGAGGCTAAAAAAATTCTCCTTTCTGGTTATGGGGCGGGGTTGTGTTTCAGGTTTTTATGAATTAGAATGATAGTTGGTAGCTCTTCATCACAGCTGATCGCTTCTTTTCATTCTTGCTTTGTTGCTCAGTTTTGTCCGACTCTTTGAGACCCTTTGGACTATAGCCCGCCATGCCCCTCTGTCCATGGAATTCCCCAGGCAAGAATACTGGAGGGGGTTGCCATTTTCTTCTCCAGGGGATCTTCCCGACCCAGGGATCAAACCCATGTCTCCTCTGTCTCCTGCATGGCAGGTGGATTCTTTACCTGCTGAGCCATCTGGGATTTACTGAGCAGGGACTGTCATGAACATCTGACGCACAGGACCTCTTTGTCATCACTACACCTCTGTGAGGCAGGTGTTATTCTTTGCACCTTGCAGATGGGGACGCTGTGTCTCAGAGAGAAGGGTTGCCTTCTCAGGGTTAACTAGTCAATGGAAGAGCTAGGTTTTAGATCAAGCGATGGCACCCCACTCCAGTATCCTTGCTTGGAAAATCCCATGGACAGAGGAGCCTGGTAGGCTGCAGTCCATGGGGTCGAGAAGAATAGGCCACAATTGAGCGGCTTCACTTTCACTTTTCACTTTCATGCATTGGAGGAGGAAATGGCAACCCACTCCAGTGTTCTTGCCTGGAGAATCCCAGGGATGGGGGAGCCTGGTGGGCTGCCATCTATGGGGTCACACAGAGTCGGACACGACTGAAGCGACTTAGCAGCAGCAGCAGCAGCATGGCTGACTCCAAAGCCCATGCTTTGAACTGCTGGTTTCCTATATTATGGAACTGCTGTTTTCCCATTCTCTTACATCAGAGAGTAGGATTGGAGGCTGCTGCTTAAGTGACAATCCTTCTCTCCCATGTGAACCTGGGTCCTAGGGAAAAATGGAAAGAGTACCATCCCTTGGGAAACAGCATCCTGACCTTTCCACTTGCAGACCTGAACCTCCTTCAGCTTGAGCAAAGCTGTGTCCCTGAAGGGGTCTCAGAGGGCTTTGCACATTTTGGGATTCCTCCGGCTCCCACCTATTGATCGGTGGCTGCCAGAAGCTTTAATCCGATTAGAGTCTCTAAAACTAGTTTCCATCTCTGGCGCCTGACTCGGGTTTCAGAGCAAGAGGAAAAAGTATGACATCACCCCTGCTTGCATCTGTGCTGGGTGGCTAATGAAATTACGTGATGGATTTGAGGACCATTAAAGTCAATGTTGATCCTGATTATTATTAAGAGTACTTTCAAATTTACTGCACTGTGGGGCAGGCTCGAAAGCATCATTTTTCATAGGTGTGTTCATTGCTCTGGATTTTAATGCACAACTCCCTGGGATATAGGGAACGCTAGCAGCACAGAGAATCAATTCTGAAATCTGCAGATGAAAGTGAGTGGAGCCCTTTTGCTGGAGGGAGAAGGTTCTGGGATTTTTCCATAATGAGGCATCGTGATGACCTCGGACTATAAAACGTAACAGAATATGTTTGTCAAATAAATATGAAGCACTGCAGTTTCCATTAGCATCAGCAAACAATAGTATTTTTTTTTAAGTTCAATTGGTTAGTGTACAAAAAAGTGTTCAGTTCAGATCACCAATCCACTGAGCATAGACACTGAGCTAACACTAGAGATACACTATACTGAGGGGAAGGCCAGGCTTGTGTTCTTTATCAGGATGTTTCAAGGGCCCAGCTAAATGTCGGGCATGCAGATTATTCTCTGTCTTAAAAAAAATACACACGCATCCATGTATAACATAATACTATAAAATGCATAGATCTTAACTGTACAACTCTATAAATTTATATGCATACACAGAGCAACACACACATGCACACCTATGAACTAGGCCTCAAATGAAAATATAGAGCATTTTCTATATCCTAAAAGGCTTTGTCTTGCCTCGTCACATTCCCCCAACAGAGATAACTACTATTTTGACTTTATGCATAGGTTGATTTTGTCTATAATAAATATACTTCATATACATTCATATAAATCAATTTTCACATAAAAGGAATTATGCACTATGTAATCTTCATCCATGTTGCTACATGTAGTTTGTTTTTTTATTTTTTAATTTTTCTTTTATATTTGGGTTGTTTTTAATTGCTACACAATATTTCATTGGTTAAATCAGTTCAGTTCGGTCACTCAGTCATGTCCGACTCTCTGCGACCCCATGGACTACAGCATGCCAGGCTTCCCTGTCCATCACCAACTCCCGGAGCTGACTCAAACTCATGTCCATTGAGTCAGTGGTGCCATCCAACCACCTTATCCTCTGTCATCCCCTTCTCCTCCCACCTTCAATCTTTTCCAGAATCAGGGTCTTTTCCAATGAGTCAGTTCTTCGCATCAGGTGGCAAAGCTTCAGCATCAGTCCTTCCAACAAATATTCAGGACTGATTTCCTTTAGGATGGACTGGTTGGATCTCCTTGTAGTCCAAGGGACTCTCAAGAGTCTTCTCCAACACCACAGTTCAAAAGCATCAGTTCTTCGGTGCTCAGCTTTCTTTGTAGTCCAACTCTCACATCCATACATGACTACTTGAAAAACCATAGCTTTGACTAGATGGACCTATGTTGGCAAAGTAATGTCTCTGCTTTTTAATATGCTGTCCGTGTTGGTCATAGCTTTTCTTCCAAGGAGCAAGCATCTTTTAATCTCATGGCTGCACTCATCATCTGCAGTGATTTTGGAGCCCAAGGAAATAAGATAAGATCTCTGACTGTTTCCATTGTTTCCCCATCTATTTGCCATGAAGTGATGGGACCAGATGCCATGATCTTCGTTTTCTGAATGTTGAGTTTAAGCCAACTTTTTCACTCTCCTCTTTCACTTTCATCCAGAGGCTCTTTAATTCTTCTTTGCTTTCTGCCATTGGATAAATATTGTGCCATTAATTTATTATTCTATAATAGATATTTGGATTGTTTCCAGTTTTTAGCCGTTATAAACAAAGCCATTTGAATATTCTTGTACATGTCTTTTGATGGAATTTTCTCCTTGTTTATTTTGGGCATATATAGAACTGGAACTACTGGATCATTTAAAATATTTTTGAATTGTTGAATTGAAAAACATAGTCCTTAATTTGTCTGTGGCCCACTCAGACCTTGCAAAATAATGCTGGTCACCTATCGCATGTGTTCTTAGTAGAAAATAATCACTGATAGCAAAGAATTAAAGCAGCATATAACAAAGCTGCTGCTGCTGCTGCTAAGTCACTTCAGTCGTGTCCGACTCTGTGCGACCCCACAGACCACAGCCCACCAGGCTCCCCTGTCCCTGGGATTCTCCAGACAAGAACACTGGAGTGGGTTGCCATTTCCTTCTCCAATGCAGGAAAGTGAAAAGTGAAAGGGAAGTCGCTCAGTCGTGTCCGACTCCCAGCGACCCCATGGACTACAGCCTACCAGGCTCCTCCATCCATGGGATTTTCCAGGCAAGAGTACTGGAGTGGGGTGCCATTGCCTTCTCCGATAAACAAAGCACTCATTATTTATTTATTACAATGATAGTATGAACTTAAACACGTTGTTTTAATAAAAATATGCCCCAAACTTGGTCATCTAATAATTTTATTACAACAAACTCAATATTATACTGGAGTGTAATTACATATTCATGGTATAAATTCATAGTTAGCATAGAATTATTTTAAAGAAACTACTGAGAACCTACTATGTGCCAGAAGACACTGTTCTGGACACTGGGGCTCTAGTAGAGAACCCACAGATAAGGAAAGGTCTCTGGCCTTATGAGGTTCTAGTAGAGACATAGATAATGGATGTCAAACAAATAAATATGTGCTATAAAACATACCACCAACGAGACATATAGTGTAAACAAATTTTGGGAAGATTACAGATATATCTCCTTTAGCAATAGATTTATGGATGATTTGTATTTGAACCACATCTATATATAGCTTAAAGTGTAGTTACTGAAAATTAGAGGCCAAATGTCCTATTCCTATGCATAGTACTAAAATAATAATAATAATAGCTAACTATGTAGTTTAAGCCATGGATTATCTCATTTAATCTTCCCAGTATCTTTATGAAATAAGTACTAGCATCACCAACTCAATGGACATGAATTTGACCAAACTCTGGGAGATAGTGGAGAACAGAGGAGCCTGGTGTGCTGCAGTCCACTGGGTTGTAAAGAGACATGACAGCAACTAAATGACAACAACAGCAACAACTAGTCTCTTATTTTAATGGTGAAGAAACTGAAGTACAAGGGGTTGAGTCACTTACCTGAAGTTAGACGACTAGTATGTGGTGATGCTGGGATAAAACCAAGCAGTCTGACTTTAGAGCCTGTACTCTAATTATTGCTCTATTCTGTCCTCCAGATGGACAAATATGCATTAATATACACTGTCAAGTTACCCAAATGGCACCCAATAAATTCATAAAGATGTTATACTGACTGTAAGGTACAATGCAAAAGCCAAATGCAAATAGTAATGTTGGAAACCATGATCAATTGTAGACAGCATTAATGATACATGATTCTCAAATTGTTTCCTGAAAACCACTGAGATTCTGTCCTGTGTGCTCATGCACAAGTTTTGCAGTATGTTCAAATGAGTAGCTACCAGATATCTTAACCCAATACTGAATTTAAAACTTCAGTGAACTATATTCATAGCTCTAATGTAGGAAGTATAGATAACTCACCAGTAGGCTATTAGTAGGGAATATTAGGTTGTAGGTAAAAATAAAAGCTAGTAGAAAGTGTGCCATTTGTTGTCAGTTTGAAAGATTTGCATCTCTGGGTCTGCTCATGCTCATTGGAAAGGCCCTCCTGAGAATCATTGACTAACATAACGAAAATGTACAAAGAAACTTTACATAACATGTTAAGTGCTGTGGCAAGTAGTCTGTGTTGTCATGAGTGAGGCTTAGTAAATAGCTCCCCTGACTTCCTCTAGAATTCTGAAACAAGAGATAATTCAAAAGTCAGATAGTGATGAAGATACTACAGTTACTGATTGAAACAATAATGTAGAACTCTGGAAAGAGATTTATGCACTCAGGCAGAGCAGCCCTGGACAGACAGGCCTTTCCTAGAAGGGACAGAGCGTGCGTCAGGAGGTGGGAGGAATGTGTCCTCCGTGGGCAGTTTGCTCCCCCCGAGAAGAGGAGTAAGACTTATCCATGTTGCTCTGTCTCCCCTGGGAGGACTTGGTGGGAATAGATATGGGGCAATAGTGTCATGGATGTGGAACTCCCTTCACGTGGGAGGGAACATTAGGCTTGGGGAAGAAGTTTTTCTTGCACTGAAAAATACTTTGGTATGTATCCTGTGGGGCTTCACAGAAAGGATGCAGCTAACCCGGAAGAGGAGAAAGCTCTCTTCAGAAGACAACTTGTGCTGTCTTGTAGAGCTAGGAGCTAGCCAGATGGAAGTTGGAAGGCAGGATGCTTTAGACCAGGGTTTGGCAGACTACAGCCCACAGGCCAAATGTGGCCTGTTGTCTGTTTTTCAAAATAAGAATTTATGGGAGCACAGCCACATTTATTTGTTTATGTATCGGGTATGTATTTGTGCTATAATGGCAGAGTTGAGTAGCTGTGACAGAGACCATATGGCTCCCATAGCCTGAAATATTTACTCTTTGGTCTTTTACAGAAAAACTTGCCAGCTTCTGCTTTAGGCAGGGGTAATGCTCGGGTGGGTGAAAGAAGATGGTCGTGTATTGGGGATGTGGGCTGGGCACTGTAATTGGTTTGATACTGTTGGGACATGAAGCAGGAGGCAAGTGGTGATTAAACAGATGGATACCTGGTTCTCTAAAACCTTACAGTTTTCTACAGAGAACAGTGGTGTGGGCATACAGGTTAATTATATTAATTGTATGAAGACAGGCAAAGATTTAACAAACAGAGCCTTTAAATTCATAAAGAATTTGCATCATTATATTCAAGTCAAAAGACACATGTAGAAGAAGGAATTGTGACAGTAAGATGTTTTGAAAGGATGAAATTGGTCATTTCTATTTGATTGGCTTGAGGAGGGGTTCAAAGAAGAGGCATGTTGCTATTTTGGCCACAGCTATGGAAAGGTAATGGGAAGGGTGAATTAGGAAGGGGAATTTTTTTTTTTTTTTCCTGCATAGGGATGCACTTTAGAGTCAGAATGTGAAGACTGAGTGAAGTGAACTTGAATCTCTTTGCCTGGGAGAATGAATGAGGATGGTATGCCAGTATGGAGGACGGACTCTATGCCGAGAGGAGACCAGAGCCTGGGTCTTTTAAAAACAGTATATCTCCTCTGCTCCCCAGCTGTTAGAATTTTTAAAATTTATTAATGTGTGAGCATTCCTCTCTGTCCCTACTCATTCTGCTTCCAAGAAAGATGATTTTTACTTTTCAGCTTCTGGGATTTTATTTATCCTGCTTAGGATAATAGAGAAAGGCTGAACCATTAAAAGAAGGACTGGTGGCTCAGACAGTAAAGTGTCTGCCCACAATGTGGGACACCCGGGTTCGATTCCTGGGTTGGGAAGATCCCCTGGAGAAGGAAATGGCAATCCACTCCAGCATTCTTGCCTGGAAAATCCCACAGATGGAGGAGCCTGATAGGCTACAGTCTATGGGGTCGCAAAGAGTCGGACACGGCTGAGAGACTTCACTTCACTTCACTTCACTTAGGAGATTAGAATTGAGAAGAAATGAAAGTACTGGTGGAAGGGATGGCAGAGTGACTGGAGAATACATCCAGGCAGATAAGGAAGGATGGAGGAAAAGACCACAGTTAGTTTTTTGGGCAATACTGAGAAAAAGGATGTGAAGGAGTTCAGAGAGAGAAGGAAAGAGTCTTTGTGGGCAGCCCTGAGTATCTGGGTAAGATAAATAAGACAGTGGGCATGATGAAGGTGTTTGCTATCAGTTATGAATTGGGTTCCATCTGATGTTTTCAACAGCCTTACTAAAGGTTAAGACTATTGTCATTTAATTCTTGGCTGCCAAACAGCTGAAATAGGACATTGTAGAGACCAGACCAAATAGAGTTAATTCTTCCTAAACACTTAAAAAATTTTTTATGCCCTAATGTTCATAGCAGCACCATTTACAACAACCAAGATATATAAACAACCTAAATGTCCATTGACAGTTGAATGGAAAAAGGTGTGGTACATATATACGATGGAATATTACTCATGAAATAATGCAATTTGCAGCGATATGGATGGACCTAGGGATTATCACACTAAGTGAAATAAATCAGACAAAGACAAATATTATGTGATATCACTTTTATGTAGAATCAAAAAATAGGTGCAAATGATTTTAGTTATAAAACAAAGAGACTCACAGACATAGAAAACAGATTTATGGTTATCAAAGAAGAAAGGGAAGGAGTGATAAATTAGGAATTTAGGATTGGCAGGTAAAAATTACTGTATATAAAATACATATATGACAAGCACGGGGAATTATATTCAATACTGTATAATAACTGATAATGAGAATATATATATAACTGAGAATATATATATATGCTCTTTATGTTTATAGCTGAATCATTTTGTTATACATCAGAAACTAACACAGCATTGTGAATCAACTGTGATAGGGAAAGTTTTAGTAGATTCAGTCGTGTCTGACTCTTTGTAACCCCATGGACTATAGCCTGCCAGGCTCCTCTGTTCATGGAATTCTGCAGGCAAGAATACTGGAGTGTGTTGCCATTTCCTTCTCCAGAGGATCTTCCCCACCCAGGGGGAACCTGGGTCTCCCACATTGCAGGTAGATTCTTAACCATCTGAGCCACTAGGGTATGTCACTAAAAAGTTATTTTCATTCAAACAGCTTTGTCACAGTTTAATTGACACACAGTAAATTGCACATCTTTAAAGTATATAAGTTGATGTGTTTTGACATGTATACACATGTGAAGTCATCACCATAATCCAGATGATGAATATAACCATCACTTCCAAAAGTTTTCTTGTAACATTTTGTAATCCTTCCTATTCCACTGTCCCTAGGCAACCACTGATCTGCCTTCTGTCATTATTAATTGGTTAGCATTTTCTAGAACTTAAGTGGAATCATGCAGAATCTACCTTTTTTTGGGAGAGGAAGCTGACTAATTTCATTCAGAATAATTATTTTGATATTTATTCGTGTTTTTGCATATTACAGTAGATCATTCCTTTTTCATTGTTGACTAGTAGTCCATTGAATGGATATGCCACAGCCTGTTAGTCTGTTCATCTGCTGATGGATGTTTGAGTTGTTTCCAGTTCTTGGCTATTACAATAAACCTACTATGAGCATTCATGTTCTTGTCTTTGTATTAATATGTGCTTTAAGCTCTCTTGGGCAAATACTTAGGAATGTAAGGTTGGATATATGGTGGATATATATTTATTTAAGAAACTGCCAAACTATTTTCCAAAACAATTTTACATTCCTATTGGAAGTATATAAATGTTCTATTTTCTCCACATACCACACCTTGGTATATTAACTCTTTTTAATTTCAGCTATTCAAATATGTACAAAGTGGCATTCCATCATGGTTTTAATTTTTATTTCCATAATGATTAATGATGTTGAACATCTCTTTATGTGCTTGTTGCTGCTGCTGCTAAGTCACTTCAGTCGTGTCCGACTCTGTTCAACCCCATAGATGGCAGCCCACCAGGATCCCCCGTCCCTGGGATTCTCCAGGCAAGAACACTGGAGTAGGTTGCCATTTCCTCCTCCAATGCATGAAAGTGAAAAGTGAAAGTGAAGTCACTCAGTCGTGTCCGACTCTTAGCGACCCCATGGACTACAGCCTACCAGGCTCCTCTGCCCATGGGATTTTCCAGGCAAGAGTACTGGAGTGGGTGGCCATTGCCTTCTCCACTTTATGTGCTTATTTACACATAAATATATCTTTTGGTGATGGGTATGTTCAAATTGTTTGATCATTTTTTATGGGGTTGCTTTTATTCTTATTGATTTTAAGGGTTCTTTATATATTTTGGATACAAGTCCTTTATCAAATATTTGATTTGTCAATATTTTTTCCAGTGTGTGGTTTGTCTTTTAACTACTCTAATGGTGTCTTTCAAAGAGTGTATGTTTTTAATTTTGATGAAGTCTAATTTATTGATTTATTTTTCATTTGTGAATTATGGATTTGGGTGTTATTATCTAAGGAAACTTGGTCTGATCCAAGATTTTATCATATGTTTTCTTCTTAAAGTTTTATAGTTTTAGGTTTAGTTTTATAGTTTCAGTTTAGTTTTAAGTCAATTAACCATTCTGAGTTTATTATACATGTATGAAGTATGGATTAAAATTCTTCCCCTCCTTATTCTTCTCCTCCTTCTTCTTTGTGTATGGCAATCTTGTTGCTTCTGCACTGTTTGTTGAAAAGATTATCCTTTTCCCACTAATTGCCTTTTCACCTTTTTCAAAAATGCATATATTTATGACTCCATTTATGAATTCTTTATTCTATTCCATTGATCTATTTGTCTATCTTTACACCAATACCATGTGTGTTGATTACTGTAGCTTTATAATAAAATCTTGAAATTAGGTGCTTTTAGTTCTCCAACTTTGTTCTTTTTTGGTCAGAGTTGTTTTGGCTGTTCTGTTCTTGGAATTCTCATGTGAATTTTAGAATCTGTGTGCTGATTTTTGGGATTTGATTGGAGTTGTGTTGACTGTCTAGATTAATTTGCAGAAAATTAGTATCTTAACATCATTGAGTGTTCTAATTCATGAACATGGTTTTATTTAGGTCTTCAAAAATTGGTCTCAGCACTGTTTTATAAGTTTCACTATGGATATTGCATAATCTTTTGTCAGAGTGTTTTGCAATGGTATTTCAAATGGTGATTTTTTTTTTTCACTCTGTGATTCTCTGTTGCTAGGATATAGAAATATAATTGATTTTTGTGTATTGATTTTGAATCTTACAACTCTGTTAAATTCACTTATTAGTTTCCGTAGCTTTTTAAAAAATAGGCGAATACCTTCTAATGAACAAACTGAATGGGCATATATCCTTAAATGAAAGGTAGTGTCCATTGGTTTGAAGTTGGCTTTTTAAGCTGGTCAAGGATGTTCTCTGGACTTCCCTGGTGGCTCAGACGATAAAGCGTCTGCCTACAATGCAGGAGACCCGGGTTTGATCCCTGGGTTGGGAAGATCCTCTGGAGAAGGAAATGGCAACCCACTCCAGTACTCTTGCTTGTAAAATCCCATGGACAGAGGAACATGGTAGGCTACAGTCCATGGGGTCTCAAAGAGTTGGACATGACTGAGTGACTTCACTTTCACTTTCAGGATGTTCTGCATTTGTTCTGGGAATGGCTCTGTGGTGCTTCTTTCAAAAAGATAAGGTCTTTTTTGAGGAATGGGTTGGGGTAAAATCATAGTGAATGATTGCTCGCTCCCAGACAAGGGTCGGGGGAAGCACATTAAAAATAGATTATGGTGGACAAGAACAACAAACACTTGAAAAAAACCTGAAAACTCTGTTCAAGGACATTCCTTATGTACCAAATGGAGGTAAGTCTGCAGGAAATGGCATGCAATCTTGCAGATGGTTGTAGGAATGGGTGAAGGAAAAGACTTCTACATGACAGCACCAACTCTGAGAGGGTGGGCTAACATGGAGAGTGTTGCCTATGTTTTTGTGCTAATAAGTATCTAGATGATGACTAGAAAATTTACTTAAAGCATCTGGAAATTTATTTCCGTTTTTAGATTATTGTTAACATGTGGATAAGATGAAGTTGGGGGGACTCTGTTTTTAGTTGCTTCTTTCATGTCTCAGAGGCACAGTTGTTGCAAAGCAAAAAACAGCAGATTCAGGCAACAGAATGATTATGGCAGAAGAAGGATTGAGATGACTCAATAGAACTCCAGTGTTTCTCTTGTGGGAGTTCAATGCTATTGTTGGCAGTAAAGAGAAACTCTGGCATAGGCAAGGGCATGTACAAGTAAGGCTTACATTAAGTGGATCTGGGCATTCAATTTTATGTAAAATTTGGTGGGTCTGGCAAAATAAATGATTCCTGTTCTCCATCTGTTCTGTAGAGTCCCTTTGTCCCAAGGAGATATGTTAGGGGCTGCTTTGAGGGCAGAGATGATGGATAAGTGAGCAGAGATCTAGACCCTCCATCTTCCTTCATCATACCCCTAACTTCTCCATTCAACCAGAGGTCCTTACCCTCCTTTGGGAAAAAAAAAATCTGTTTAATGTGTTAGGATTTTTTATCAAAAGTTGTTTTCTACATAATTGTTTGTGTGTGTTCACATGTGTGTGTGTTTGGAACCCAGTGGACAAAGTCAATGAAAGTGATCAATGCTGAATGCCTTCCTCAGAAACAGGATGCAGAATGTCACACAGAGCTTGTGCTCTCTGCCAAAATCAGAGGAAGTTGCTTCCTTCCTTGCATCCGGTCCTACTTAAGTGACAAGTTACTGATGGCCCAGTGTTTGGGTTGCCACATATTGCATGGAACATATTTGTGCTCAAAATTATTGTTATCTGCAATTTAAATTTAGCTGGATGACCTGTATTTTTATTTTCTAAATCTGGCAACCCTAACCAGTGTATAATTCATAAAAAAAAATAGTGAATGTATTCTTTAACATAATGATTTTGCTAAACACTGACCAAAAATTTCTCACTTTTGTGTGTATGTGCCTCATACTACGTTAATCCCTGGGCTTGCCTGTACAGCTTTCTAGAAACCAGCCATCCTTTCTTGCTGGAATGTGGGTACATGTGGTAAAGAACCTGCTTGCTAATGCAGGAGACACAGAGACGTTGGTTCAATCCCTCTGTTGGGAAGATACCTTGGAGGAGGAAATGGCAACCCACTCCAGATTTTCTTGTCTGGAGAATCCCATGGAGAGAGAAGCCTGATGGGATACAGCCCATAGGGTTGTAATGAGGTGGACACCACTGAAGTGACTCAGCACAAACAGTGTTGTCACTGCTTTTTCAGTCCAGAAGGTCCTCCCTCGCCCCAGGACACTGAAGACAAATTAATCTAAATTTGGCCATTGAACCTGTTTTCCCAATTCTTGCTTTTTGTCAAGAATAATTTCATCTTTGAAATTTCAAGTTGCAAGTTTTAATTGGAATATTGATGGTGTCTTACAGTCCTTCATTGTTATAATATACCTTTTCCTTAAAGAGATAATTAAAACATTTTTGTCTCTGTCACTAGTACTTATTTATCTTAAAATTATAAGTTTATACCTTTTGCCACCTTCATCCAATCCCTTTGTCCTGACCTTCCACCTCTGGTAACCTCAAATCTGATCTCTTTTTCTATGAGGCAAGCCTCTGTTCATTTTGTATGTTATTGCCAAGTCCTTAGTTTATGCTACTAAAAACAGTTTGCTTTGGTTCTCTATCCTTCTTTCCTTCTTTTGTATATGCCTGTTAGGATCTGAACTTATCAGTGAGCGCCTTGGTAGCTGCATTGGCATTTCAGATGTCTCTTGCTTGTCCTTCTCATTTAAATCCCAACACAATAAGTACTATTATAAGAAAGCTTTCTGGACAGTAAAACTAAATCCATGTTTTTCATGATTCATCATATGAATGGTTCATAGCTGCTTTCAGTTCAGTTCAGTCACTCAGTCATGTCTGACTCCTTGCAACCCCATGGACTGCAGCACGCCGGGCCTCCCTGTCCATCACCAACTCCTGGAGACTATTCAAACTCATGTCCATCGCGTTGGTGATGCCATCCTACCATCTCATCCTCTGTCATCACTTTCTTCTGCCATCAATCTTTCCCAGCGTCAGGGTCTTTTCTAAGGAGTCGGTTCTTCGCATCAGGTGGCCAAAGTATTGGAGTTTCAGTTTTGGATCTCCTTGCAGTCCAAGGGACTCTCAAGAGTCTTCTCCAACACCACAGTTCAAAGGCATCAATTCTTTGACACTCAGCTTTCTTTATAGACTAACTCTCACATCCATGACTACTGGAAAAACCATAGCCTTGACTAGATGGACCTTTTGGTAAAGTAAGTAATGTAAAAGTACTTTACTTTGGTAAAGTAAAATAATGTCTCTGCTTCTTCATATGCTGTCTAGGTTGGTCATAGCTTTTCTTCCAAGGAGCAAGTGTCTTTTAATTTCATGGCTGCAGTCACCATCTGCAGTGATTTTGGAGGCCCGCCCCCCCACTCCTCCGCCAAAATAAAGTCTGTCACTATTTCCATTATTTCCCCATCTATTTGCCATGAAGTGATGGGACCAGATGCCATGATTTTAGTTTTCTGAATGCTGAGTTTTAAGCCAACTTTTTCACTCTCCTCTTTCACTTTCTTTCATCAAGAGGCTCTTTGGTTCTTCTTTGCTTTCTGCCATAACAGTGGTGTCATCTGCATATCTGAGGTTATTGATATTTCTCCCAGCAATCTTGTTCTAGCTTGGGCTTCCTCCAGCCCAGCATTTCTCATGATGTACTCTGCATATAAGTTAAATAACCAGGGGGACAATATACAGCCTTGACGTACTCTTTTTCCTATTTGGAACCAGTCTGTTGTTCCATGTCCAGTTCTAACTGTTGCTTCTTGACCTGCATACAGATTTCTCAGGAGGCAGGTCAGGTGGTCTTGTATTCCCATCTCTTTAAGAATTTTCCAAAGTTTGTTGTGATCCACACAGTCAAAGGCTTTGGCGTAGTCAATAAAGCAAAAGTAGATGTTTTCAGACATGTGTTAAGTATTGTACATTTATCATCATATTCAGTTCTCATAACCCTATGAAATAGGTGCTATATCTTCTTTTTATAGAAGTGGAAACCAAGACACAGAGAAGTGAAGCAACTTGTCCAAGGTCACATAGCTAGAAATCTGTAGAGCATAAAATATGAACGTATCTCTCTCTAACTTGACAAGATTACTTAGGCTATTTTGTTATACTCTACAAACAGTGCTTTCTTGTTCTAGCTTCAGTCAATCATGTGCAATAATCATCTGATTGAGTTAGTTTTTTCAGCAAATCCTTTTCCACCTAGAAGGACTAGCCATCTAATTAGGTGCCAACTTGTATTCCAAATAATTAATTTTAAAAGGCACATACAACAGAAGCCCAGCATCTAGTGAGAGAAAGGGGGAATATACGTGTTTGTATATTCATGACATTTCTTTCCCCAGCTGGGTTTAATTCCTTTTGCTTGTGGATTTATTAACAGAAGCCGGATGTTGGCATTCTCTCTCCTCCAGATTCCTCAACGTGGGACCTGTTTTCTAGCAATGTGTTAATTTTACACCACTTTAGTTCATTAAAATAATTGGCAAGTTCCTTGAGTTCATCACAATGGGAGTTTACCTATTTTTAACTCTCCAAAACTTAATGTGGTAGTGCTATTTTTACTCAGAAACTAATTCTTCACAAGTTATTTCTGAAAAAATTTTCTTCATGAAGAAAGTCCATTTAACCATTTCCAACTCATAGTGGAGGGAAAGCCAACTCTCAGAGAAGTTAAATGATCTACAAGGGGTTTCCCAGAGCCCAGCTGAAGCTCCAGTCTCAGGTACGTATCAGGACCCACTGCTCTTTTCTGTCCTTGGCAACAAGAATGGTTCAACTTGCAGTATCTGTAACTCTCAGTTCTGATTGCCAGCCACTGTCCTTTACAGTGTGAACGACTTGATCGTCACAACTCAGAACTGTCATCAGATGCCCGCCCTCCTCTGCACGTGCCCCTCAGCAAGAAGTCTGCTTGCCTGCTGACTTGGTTTGGGTCTGCTCCCCTTATCCCCCATGTTATTTGGGGATGGCTTGTTATCGATGTCTAGGAGGGGTCCGGCAGGTGTCCCTCCATTCTCGTACGTACCATCCCACAGGGGCAGTGCTTCTGTTCTCTGGGCTGGTTCCTTGGGCCCGTCACCCTTCTTCCTGCTGCTGTGGCCATTTGCTAAGGCTGGTGAGCAGGCTGAAAGTGGAGGGTTGCTTCTCAAAGTAGATAGAAGAGGCTCATTGACATTCTACCAGGGGGTTGTCTTTCAGCTGATGGTGAAGGAGACAGAAGAGCTGCTTTCTGCAGAAAGCCTCAGTTAAAGTCCAAATGTGAGGTTTGGGAGGGGCAGCCTGGTGCTTGAAC
Organism: Bison bison bison; assembly: GCF_000754665.1. NCBI lineage: Eukaryota > Metazoa > Chordata > Mammalia > Artiodactyla > Bovidae > Bison > Bison bison. Next base: position 5,695,539 of record NW_011494901.1, read on the forward strand.
CTGGGCTCAGTCCTGGGCTCCTCTCTGCCCACGCACAGTGTCTGACGACCCAGTTTGCCACCTCTCTGCTGATGCCCCCTCGGCTCTCTTCTGACCCCCACACCCATGTGTTCCCTTGCCTGCTAGGCAATCCACTTTGATTTCTAAAGGGCAGATCTAACTAGTGTATTCAGAAAAACTCTTGACCTTCCTCTCCAAACCTGCTTTCTCTCATTCATCTTTTTCGGTAAATGTCTACTTCCATCTTTCAGTTACTCAGGTCAAAAACGTGGGCCTAATCTGTCATTCGCTTTTTTCTCTCACATTTCACATTCAGTCAGTTCTCAAATCCTGTCAGCAGTCTTGTAACACATGCTCAGCATCTGACCACTTTCATCGCCTCAAGTCTATCACCGAAGTCCAGACCGCCTCCTCTCTTTCCTAGATCACCGCATCAGCTCCCCCCTTGCTTCTCCTCTTGCTCTGCCAAGTCTCATCTCCACATACTATTTAGGTGGATATTTTAAAAACATAAGATTATACTCCTGCTGAAAATCCCTCTGAGATGTCCCATCTCACTTGTCACAAAATGCAAGAGCCTTCATGATCTGGCCACCTCACCTCGAATCTCTTATCTCACCTCTAGCCCATTGCCCCTTGTTTTGCCTCCAGTCAGGTCACAATGCCCTTCTCACCTGGAACATGCCAAGTACACGGTGCTCCACTTCCTGGAACACTGCTGCCCTAGGGACCCACGTGACTCCCCGCTCCCTTTACCTCTCTGCTCCTATATCGCTATATCAGAAAGTCTTTGCTGACCTAGATAAAATGCTACCCCCAGCTGAGAGCAGGCCTTTCTTTGTTTTTGTTTACTGTGTACCTCCATTACCTACACATGGCAGACACCTGGTAAATATCTGTGTCTGGTAAGTACAAACGAATTCATTTGTTCCCAGGCAAGAGAAGAATTTTGTTTTTTCTTAAATCGTCTTTAATTCAGTTCAGGGTTTCAGTAGTCGATGAGTATCTTGTGTGATCACAGGAAGATCACACGACCTGCTTTTTTCATCTGTAAAATTCAGGATTGGACTAGGTCACGTGTTAGGCATGTTTTAGCCCCCTTTTCTGGTTTTGTAAATGTGGAGTCTCTTCTGTGATCCAACAATAGCATACTGGGGTTGGGGTGTCTTCTCTGGTCCTGTACCTGTGCTTGAAGTGGTGGAGACAGCCTTTCTTTCATACATCTGTCCCCTTGCTGACCCTTTCCTGCATCTCACCATCGAGCACATTCTGTACTTGTGCTATTACAACACACAGCATGCAGTAGCAGTTGTGACATGTTTCTAAACACCACTCAATAGTAACAGATCATCAAAGTTTGTATGTAATTTACATTAAAAAGTCAGAATGTGAAATGAACTATCAGTTCAGTTCAGTATCTCAGTCGCGTCCAAGTCTTTGTGACCCCGTGGACTACAGCACACCAGGCCTCCCTGTCCATCACCAACTCCACATCCACATACTGTTTAGGTGGATATTTTAAAAACATAAGATTATACTCCTGCTGAAATAGTATACATAAGATTATAGTATACGTAATCAGGCCATTGTGACTTGCCTGAAGGGGAAACAGGGGCAATAGTGTGTGGAGTTTATGCAAACTCATCCATCGAGTCGGTGATGCCCTCCAACCATCTCCTCCTCTGTCGTCCCCTTCTCCTGCCTTCAATCTTTCTCAGCATCAGGGTCTTTTCCAATGAGTCAGCTCTTAGCAACAGGTGGCCAAAGTATTAGAGTTTCAGCTTCAGCATCAGTCCTTACAATGAATTTTTCAGGACTGATTTCCTTTAGGATGGACTGGTTGGATCTCCTTGCAGGCCAAGGGACTCTCAAGAGTCTTCTCCAACACCACAGTTCAAAAGCATCAGTTCTTCGGTGCTCAGCTTTCTTTATAGTCCAGCTCTCATATCCATACATGACTACTGGAAAAACTATAGCCTTGACTAGATGGACCTTTGTTGGCAAAGTAATGTCTCTGCTTTTTAATATGCTATCTAGGTTGGTCATAACTTTCCTTCCAAGGACCAAGTGTCTTTTAATTTTATGGCTGCAGTCACCATCTGCAGTGATTTTGGAGCCCCCCAAAATAAAGTCTCTGACACTGTTTCCACTGTTTCCCCTTATATTTGCCATGAAGTGATGGGACCGGATGCCATGATCTTAGTTTTCTGAATGTTGAGCTTTAAGCCAACTTTTTCACTCTCCTCTTTCACTTTCATCAAGAGGCTCTTTAGTTATTCTTGACTTTCTGCCATAAGGGTGTTATCATCTGCATATCTGAGGTTATTTATATTTCTCCTGGCAATCTTGATTCCAGCTTGTGCTTCATCCAGTCCAGTGTTTCTCATGATGTACTCTGCATATAAGTTAAATAAGCAGGGTGACAATATACAGCCTTGATGTACTCCTTTTCCTATTTGCAACCAGTCTGTTGTTTAATGTCCAGTTCTGAGTGTTGCTTCTTGACCTGCTTACAGATTTCTCAAGAGGCAGGTCAGGTGGTCTAGTATTCCCATCTCTTTCAGAATTTTCCACAGTTTATTGTGATCCACACAGTCAAAGGCTTTGGCATAGTCAATAAAGCAGAAATAGATGTTTTTCTGGAACTCTCTTACTTTTTCAATGATCCAGCGGATGTTGGCAATTTGATCTCTGGTTCCTTTGCCTTTTCTAAATCCAGCTTGAACATCTGGAAGTTCATGGTTCATGTTGAAGCCTGCCTTGGAGAATTTTGAGCATTACTTTCCTAGCATATGAGATGAGTGCAATTGTGTGGTAGTTTGAGCATTCTTTGCTCAATCAACTATACTTCAATAAAAATTAATTAAAAAAAAGAAAAAATATTACATTGGAAAAAAAAGTCAGAGTGGGTTCAAGACCATCTGTGAAATGATCTGACCTTGTTCATCTTTATTTTGCTCTGCTTCCTTGAGTGGAGAGAAATGGTGGAGCCCAGTGGGAATTATGCATGACCCAGGGGACTGTCTTTGGGGAATGTCTTGTCTGTGAATGTCATTGGTATTATGTGCTATGGTGGGAAAACAACAGATTTAGAGCCACTGGTGTTACAATGCTTGCGAGACAGAGGTAAGAGATGTGGTCTCTGCCTTCGGAGAGTTAAAGGTCCAGATGAAAAGACAGGACATATTTGTACTGTGAAAGGGTGTGTAAGAACACAGTGTGTGTGAGTGCTGGATGGATCCTGCAGGGTGGTATCTTCATGGGCCAGACTGTTTGTGCGATTGGGTCCTAAGAGAAGGAGGCTTGAGCTGTGTCTTGAGGGGTCTCTCCTCCTCTCAAGGAGCCTTTTTAACAAGGTGCTGTCTCTTTCTCTCCTTCCTGGGATGATATCAGCTTGGTTAGCATGAAGCATCAAGACTTCTGTACTACTCTTTGAAAGTGAAAGTGAAGTCGCTCAGTTGTGTCTGACTCTTTGCAACCCCATGGACTGTAACCTACCAGGCTCCTCTGTCCATGGGATTTTCCAGGCAGGGATACTGGAGTGGGTTGCTATTTCCTTCTCCAGTGGAATCTTCCTGACCCAGGGATTGTACGCAGGTCTCCCACATTGCAGGCAGATGCTTTACCGTCTGAGCCACCAGGGAGGGTACTGCTCTTTGAGGTCTCCCTATAACCACACTGTCATAAATTCTCTTTGAATGATCCTAGTTTAGGTGTTTCCTGTTGGGACTCTGACCAATACGATCTTACAGACACTTTTCCTTTCAATGGGAATATATGAGCTCTCCCAGATTAATCTTCTTCAGTGTTGTGCAATCTCACAGAAAGATAGGCTTGACATCTACACCAGAGAAGAATGAGCACCATTTCTCAGTCCCTGCCCTGCTCTTTCAGGTCGCCTAGGAACACTGTTTGTCTTTGTTGATGCTTATGCTACCTTGTGTGGGTCAAGAAGGTATTTGTCCTTGATATCTTGAATAAGTAGGTTGACAATATAACTCATTTTCCTCAGTGGAACACTTTTGAGAGTTCAAAGGTGCACCATAAATAATTATGCAGAGAGAATAGGTGTAAACCAGGACTGTTGAGATGGTGAGTCTACCCAGAGAAGGGAATTCTAATTGTGTTTCATTAATCTGAATCACAATCCTGTCCCTGAGAAAGTAATGATCACCGCTTCAGTTTGCTGGAGTGACTGTCTTGGTCATCTTCAGGAGTGCTGTTCTGAGCTGCAAGGAAGATCCTTTGTTATCTCTCCCAATTACTGCATGGAGAAGCCCAGCTCAAGAACTCCAGACCATTTGGAGAACTGAATGGCCTCACTGCTGGGCAGAGGCCAGGCAGCAATACAGGTAACTGGGCTCCTCCTAGCATTGCCTTTGATAAGGAATTAAGGTCATATGACCCATTTTGAGAGGTCTGTCTCTCAGTGTTTTCAAATTCGAAGTCACTGTTATCAACATAATTGAAGCATGGTCTGGCCCAGGGAAGAAAGTGATTCTGAGTCTGGCAGGCACACAATAGATGAGAAAGATGCAGGTCTTCAGAAAGGAAGGGCAAGGGCACTTCAATCAGCACTAACCTTGTGAGCAAAGGCCAAACCTCAGGGTGCCAGCTGCTACACAAAGCAAATTGGAGACCTGAGCCACATCCCCAGTGCCCTCGTGTGTGTGCAGGACTAGGCTTGTTTAGAGGGATACATTTTCTTTATTAACCTTCCACCAGCTAAAAATGCGAAGAGATGCTTCAAAGCGTCAGACCTCCCCAGTAGCCTGGGGTGTGTGTGTAGAAGCTGATGCTTCTCATTTGGCTTCATGGCATTAGCTCAGATGCAGTACTTGGGATTATCTAGCCAATTACTGCATTGGTACTCTGCCTCTCAAGAGATTTTCTTTTAGATTCTCTAATAGAAACATTTTGTTTTCCCTTAAAGAACAGTTTGGTCACCCTTTGGATAACCATCTCTTGTAATCTGTGCCAGAGTTTCTATTTATTTCTGCAGCTTGAACATACCCTTTTATTCCTCATTGTCTTAGTACTTGGAGTTCTTGTTGGTAATTTGTGGGGAGCACTTTGTATCATGCTCTTTAGCCTGGTGATCCTCATTTCTGTCTTTGAAAACAAAAGTATTTCTTGTGGTGGAAAATTCTTCATGTGCTTTCATACATTTGTATATGTATATTTTAATTTTGTGAAAGAGCAGGGAGCTACTGTGGTTTGTTGAAAAACCTCTTCCAGGATTAAGTGATATTATAACATCAGAGCAGAAGCTTTTAGCATTTGGAGCCTATTTATTATTTATTATGATGCAGATTGACACTTAGTTGAGTTGGAATTTTGGGATTGTAACATCAATAATGGTTAATCTCCTCAGTAATAAATTACACTTACAACTCTGATTGCTGCCATAAGGTGATTGGCTGTGGTTAAGATGATAGACCTAGTGGTTTAGCTCTTCTTAAGTATAGTTGACCTACAGAGGTTAGATAGGTGAGCATATGCTTTCAATTCCATTATGCAATATTTGTGAGGCTTAACTATGGAAGTATAACTGTGGACCACTGCTAAAGTGCACAACAATACCCATACATAAATTAGCACCTCTTTGGCTTTCTCTCAGTCATCATCTGTGCACTTCTTTTCCTTCGACTCTCCTCCTAGATTTAGAAAGTTTCCTAAGCTTCTTTTATTTTCTTGTCTGTGCTTCCGGACCTTTCACTGAAATTCTCCTGCAAGTGAACCTTTGGGTAGCTCCTGCCCTCATTCAATAAAAGCATTAATTTGCCTCCTTAAGCCTTTTAATGTATTCTAAAGTAAAGGGACAGATTGTTACTTCTTTCCTGGTCAGAACAACAAAAAACTTTCCTTTACAGTCTCTCTGAGCTCAAATGAAAAGAGGAACTCAAGGAATACACTGCAAATCACTTAGGAAGATCCTTCACTAATCAGAAACCTATTCCCTGTGGTCATCATACTTATTCATCTTCTCTTTTAAAAGATATGGAAACTTAGGTGGTTTCTAGGTAAGAAATGGTTGTGGCATTTAAAAGGAAGATCCATAATTCATTAGAGTGGTGCTACAACAGAAAAGAACCTTAATGCACCACATGAGTAATCTCTAGCCCACTTCATTTGTCCATCCATTTATGCATTGGTTCATTCATTCCTAAAACATTTACAGAGTGCTTGCTGAGTACGAGATACTGCTTGGTGCTAGAGAAAGTGAGATAAATGACTTATGTATTTATTTATTTATTTTTGGCTGATGATATAATAGTATACTCAGAAAACAGTAGGTCCCAGTAAAACTTGTAAAAATTAATAAAATATTTGTAAGTGACTGGATTTCATAAATAATTGAAAAAAAGGTCTTTTTCTTCCCAGTGACACCTAAAAAAGGAAGTGGGCGAAGTATTTTGTTCAAAATAGTGGCATAAAATTACCAAATATTAAAAAATAAAGTTGACAAGAAAAATAAGGGACCTACATGAAAGAATATGTAATAAATCTGAACAAATAGAAAGGTATACCACTTTCTTGGACAGGGAGACATTATATCATAAAAGGTCAAATCACCCAAAATGGTTATGTGAATTTAGTATAATTCTAATAAACTCTCAAACTACTTTTAATTGGATAGAAACAAGTCAAATGTCAGGTATAAAAGTAAATGCCCAAGAAATGCTAAGAAAAGTACGAAAAAAAAAAAAGAAATTCAGCAAAACCACTATATTAAAAATCAACATGGCATTCTTTTCACATTCTAAATGTTCTTTTGCATCTAATTTATAGTAGTCATGAGTTCTATTCTCTTGAAGAACTATGTAAGCTTCTGGCCCTTCATTACCTGTACTTGCCTTCTGTCTGACTCACAAGTTCAATGCTGACTCTCAGCAAAGGCCTGAACTGCTTCCAACATCCACAGAGATTGTAAGCCTCAGTGTTTTTCCTTACCCGCTGGGATCTGACAGCTTTCATTTCTGCTTCCCTTTAGTCACCCTGGACCATGGCCACGTCTTGTTCCTTGTCCTTGCTTTATCTCCAAAGTCTTAAATTCCAAAATGCCTGTAAGTCAGTTTAAGTAGCTCAAACTCTAATTTCTTTCCCAATTTCTTTTATATATGAAAGTGAAAGTTGCTTAGTCGTGTCTGACTCTTTGTGGCCCCATGGACTATACAGTCCATGGAATTCTCCAGGCCAGAATACTGGAGTGGGTAACCTTTCCCTTCTCCAGGGGATCTTCACAACCCAGGGACTGAGCCCAGGTCTCCTGTATCGCAGGTGGATTCTTTACCAGTTGATACATACACCTCACATACATATGCACACCTGCCTCTTCTCTTCCTCATTTCCCATTCTCATTCCTACCACTCACTCCAAATTTCCCATGTTGTGTATACCTCTCAGAGTCTTGTCCTTTGTATTCTGTACTTCCCTATTCGGATAGCAATCTCTATCAACTCCTGGTTGGCTCTAACTATTTTAACAGCTTTGTAATATTTCACAGGACCCTCAAGAGTCTTCTCCAACACCACAGTTCAAAAGCATCAATTCTTCGGTGCTCAGCTTTCTTCGCAGTCCAACTCTCACATTCATACATGACCACTGGAAAAACCATAGCCTTGACTAGACAGACCTTTGTTGGCAAAATAATGTCTCTGCTTTTTAATATGCTATCTAGGTTGGTCAGGGAGGCCTGGCATGCTGTGATTCATGGGGTCGCAAAGAGTCGGACATGACTGAGTGATTGAACTGAACTGAACTGAGCTGAATATTTCACAGTAGAAATAGACCATTATGAATTCAACATTTCCCTTTTGATGCCCATTTAATTTGCCTCCTGTTTATTTGTTGCAATGTGAACTGCTATAAGCACTCTTTCATCTGTATCTTGATGTTATTATATCTATAGGGTTTCCAGTACTTGGACTGGTGGTTTTAAAGGTATCACTTTAAAAAAAATTTTCATAGATGCTGCCAAGGTGCTTCCAAAAAGACTAACAATTCACATTTCCATCAGAAGAATATGAGATACTCCTTGTTGCTGCTTACTTTATAGCAATAGATACTGCTTTTTCTAACTTTTGCCGATCTGAAGCATATAGTAATGACACATCACTGTTACCTTAATTTTCTTTTCTCTGACCACTGGTAAAGTTGAACATCTTGTATTTATTACTTAACTGGACTTTCAGATAAACTCTTCTGTGAGTTGCCTTCTATTCTTGGCCAAATGTTGTGGGGAGAGGGAGTGGTCATTTGAGTTTTTTGTCATTCTTTCTTAACCCTCAGTTCAGTTCAGTTCAGTTCAGTCGCTCAGTCGTGTCCGACTCTTTGCGACCCCATAAATTGCGGCACGCCAGGCTGCCTTGTCCATCACCAACTCCCGGAGTTCACTCAGACTCACGTCCATCATGTCTGTGATGCCATCCAGCCATCTCATCCTTTGTCATCCCCTTCTCCTCCTGCCCTCAATCCCTCCCAGCATCAGAGTCTTTTCCAATCAGTCAACTCTTTGCATGAGGTGGCCAAAGTACTGGAGTTTCAGCTTTAGCATCATTCCTCCCAAAGAAATCCCAGGGCTGATCTCCTTCAGAATGGACTGGTTGGATCTCCTTGCAGTCCAAGGGACTCTCAAGGGTCTTCTCCAACACTACAGTTCAAAAGCATCAATTCTTTGGTGCTCAGCTTTCTTCATAGTCCAATTCTCATATCCATACATGACCACAGGAAAAACCATAGCCTTGACTAGACGGACCTTAGTTGGCAAAGTAATATCTGTGCTTTTGAATATGCTATCTAGGTTGGTCATAACTTTCCTTCCAAAGAGTAAGCGTCTTTTAATTTTATGGCTGCAGTCACCATCTGCAGTGATTTTGGAGCCCCCAAAAATAAAGTCTGATACTATTTCCCCATCTATTTCCCATGAAGTGATGGGACCAGATGCCATGATCTTCGTTTTCTGAATGTTGAGCTTTAAGCCAACTTTTTCACTCTCCACTTTCACTTTCATCAAGAGGATTTTGAGTTCCTCTTCACTTTCTGCCATAAGGGTGGTGTCATCTGCATATCTGAGGTTATTGATATTTCTCCCGGCAATCTTGATCCCAGCTTGTGCTTCTTCCAGCCCAGCGTTTCTCATGATGCACTCTGCATAGAAATTAAATAAGCAGGGTGA
>NW_011494901.1:5704862-5726086 GCF_000754665.1 Bison bison bison
TTTTCTAAAACCAGCTTGAACATCTGGAAGTTCATGGTTCATGTATTGCTGAAGCCTGGCTTGGAGAATTTTGAGCATTACTTTACTAGCATGTGAGATGAGTGCAATTGTGTGGTAGTTTGAGCATTCTTTGGCATTGCCTTTCTTTGGGATTGGAATGAAAACTGACCTTTTCCAGTCCTGTGGCCACTGCTGAGTTTTCCAAATTTGCTGGCATATTAAATGCAGCACTTTCACAGCATCATTTCAGGATTTCAACTGGAATTCCATCACCTCCACTAGCTTTGTTTGTAGTGATGCTTTCTAAGGCCCACTTGACTTCACATTCCAAGATGTCTGGCTCTAGGTGAGTGATCATACCATCATGATTATCTGGGTCATGAAGATCTTTTTTGTACAGCTCTTCTGTGTATTCTTGCCACCTTTTCTTAATATCTTTTGCTTCTGTTAGGTCCATACCATTTCTGTCCTTTATCGAGCCCATCTTTGCATGAAATGTTCCCTTGGTATCTCTAATTTTCTTGAAGAGATCTCTAGTCTTTCCCATTCTGTTGTTTTTCTTAACCCTACCTACATATTAAAAATAATTACCATTTGCTATGCTTGTTACTAATATTTCTTCCAAATCTACCATATTTCTTCTGAATTTTTTGTGGTTCTTACATAGCTAAATAATCTATAATAGTATCTAGGGGTTTCCAAGGTGGCTCAGTGGTGAAAAATCTGCTTGCAATGCAGGAGATGTGGGTTCAATTCCTGGGTCAGGAAGATCCTGTGGAGAAGGAAATGGCAATCCATTTCCGTATTTCTTGCCTAGGAAATCCCGTTGACAAAGGAGCCTGGAGGGCTACAGTTCATGGGGTTGCAAAGAATCAGATATGACTTAGTGACTGAACAACAAAAATAGTATTCTGTTGCATATATGTAATGTACTGCATCTTCTTTATCCATTCATCTGTTAAAGAGCTCTTGGGTTGCTTCCATGTTTTGGCCACGGTGAATAGCATTGCTATGAACATTGGGGTGCTAATTCTTTTTAAATTAGAGCTTTCATCTTTTCCAGATATATGCCCAAGAGTGGAATTGCTGGGTCATATGGTGGTTCTATGTTTAGTTTTTTGAGGAAACTCCATACTGTTTTCCACAATGGTGATGGTTTAGTTGCTCAGTTGTATCCAACTTTTGTGACCCCATGGATTGTACCCTGCCAGGCTCCTCTGTCCATGGGATTTCCCAGGCAAGAATACTGGAGGGGGTTTCCATTTCCTTCTCTGGTAGGTCTTCCTGACCAAGGAATTGAACTGTATCTTGGGCATTGCAGGTGGTAGATGTACCATTTTACATTCTCACCAACAGTGTACAAGAGCTCTCCTTTTGCCACATCCTCACCAACATTTGTTATTTGTAGACTTTTTGATGATGGTCATTCTGACAGGTGTGAGGTAATATCTCACTGTTGTTTTGATTTGCATTTCTCTAATAACCTAGTGACTTTGAGCATCTTGGAAAATGTTTATTATTTAAGTCTTTTGCTAATTTTTGATTAGATTATTTGTTTTTTCCCTTTGATATTGAGTTGTATGAGCTGTTTCTATATTTTAGATATTAATCCCTTGTCAGTCACATCATTTGCAAATACTTTCTCCCAGTCCATAGGTTTTCTTTTTTTTAAATCAATGGTTTCCTTTGCTGTGCAAAAGCTTTTAAGTAGATCCCATTTGTTTATTTTTGCTTTTATTTTCTTTACTTTAGGAGACTGATCCAAAAAAATATTCTGCAGTTTATGTCAAAGAGAGTTCCATTTTGTTTTTCTCTGGTAGTCTTATAGTTTCCAGTCTTATATTTAGGTCTTTAATCCATTTTTGAGATTAATTTTGTATATTGTGGTAGAGACTGTTCCAATTTCATTCTTTTACATGTAGCTGTCTGGTTTTACCAGCACCACTTATTGAAGAGACTTTTTTTTCTCCATTGTGTATTATTGCCTCCTTTGTAATATATTAATTGACCGTAAATGCATGAATTTATCTTTGGACTCTTCTACTTTGTGCCATTGACCTACATGTCTGTTTTTGTGCCAGGACCATATTATTCTGATGACTGTAGCTTTATCGTATAGTCTGAAGTCAGGCAATATGGTTCCTTCAGGTCCATTCTTCTTTCTCAAGATTGTTTTGGCTATTTGGGGTCTTCTGTAATCCCATACAAATCTTAAATTATTTGTTCTAGCTCTGTGAAAAATGATGTTGTTATTTTGATAGGGATTGCATTGAATCTGTAGATTACCTTCAGTAGTATGTGTAAATTTTTTTTCCACTATAGATGGGTAAATTTATTTTGTTAAACATTTTGTTTTATATTGGAGTATAGGCGATTAACAATATTGTGATAGTTTCAGGTGGACAGCAAAGGGACTCAGCCAAGTGTTATGTTCATTTTAATAATATTAAAATTATTCCAATCTAAGAACACAGGATATCTTTCCATTTCTTTCTATCACCTTCAACTTCCTTAGTCAGTGCTTTATAGTTTTCAGATTATAGATCTTCTATCTCCTTGGTTAAGTTTATTCCTATTATTTTATTCTTTTTGATGCAATTTTAAATGTTGTTTTTTTTTTGTTTTTTGGTTTCTGATATTTCAGTGTTATTGTATAGAAATGCTGCAGATTTCTATATATTAATCTTGCATCCTGCAACCTTGCCTAACTCATTTATTAGTTCTAATAGTTTTGGGATTAAAATTTTAAGGTTTTATATATCAAGTATTATGCCATCTCTAGATAGTGATAGTTTTACCTCTTCCATTCCAATTTGAATATTTAAATTCTTTTTCTTGTCTATACCTAGGACTTCCAATACTATGTTAAGCAGAAGTAGTGAGAGTAGATATTCTTGTTGTATTCCTGAATTTAGTGGGAAAGCTTTCAGCTTCTCACCATTGTGTATGGTGTTGGCTATAGGTTTGTTGTAAGTGGCCTTTATTATGTTGACATATGTTTCCTCTGCACTCACTTTGATAAGAGTTTTTATCATGAGTGGATGTTAAAGTGTTAGTTGCTCAGTCATGTCCATCTCTGTGCAACTCTATGAATTATAGTCCACCAGGCTCCTCTGCTTGTGGAATTCTCCAGGCAAGGATACTGGAGTGGGTTGTAATAGTCCCAGTCCAGGGATGAATGAGTGGATGTTGAATTTTGTCAAATGCTTTTTCTGCATCTATTAAGATGATCATGTGATTTTTTTTTCTCTCCTTTTGTTAATGTGGTATATCACATTGATTGATCTGCATACATTGAACCATCTTTGTGACACTGGAGTAAATCCAACATGACTGTGGTGTATGGCCCTTTTTATACATTGTTGGATTCAGTTTGCTATTATTTGGTTGAGGATTTTTGCATCGATATTCATCAAAGATATTGGCCTTTGATTTTCTTTCTTTGTAGTGTTTTAACCTGGTTTCAGAATCAGGATAATGGTGGCCTTATAGGATGAATTTTGGAGTGTTTCCTCCTGTTTCTTTCTTTTTTTTTGGAATAGTTTGGGAAGGAGAGGTATTAGTTCTTTATATTAAGTTGATGAAAATGTAATTGCAGTTTCAGACTGTGAATTTTTAATCATTATAACTAGGTTCAAGAATATGTTTATTAATCAAAATAGGAACCATTACAATCAACACATTTTTGCCAATGAGAAATAAGTTTGTTTATTCCTGTAGCATAAAAATCAGTGCTTCAGGATTGAATGAATTCTTAGAAAGCATTTTCTGCCTCCTGTGGTTATGAAGCGTTTTCCCTGTAAAAAGTTGTCGAGATGCTTGAAGCAGTGGTAGTCAGTTGGTGAGAGGTCAGGTGAATATGGCAGATGATGCAAATCTTGTAGCCCAGTTTGTTCAACTTTTGAAGCGTTGGTTGTGTTACATGTTGTTGGGCATTGTCGTGGAGAATTGGGCCCATTCTGCTGATCAGTACTCAAATTTCTCCAAGCTAGGCTTCAGCAATACAGGAACTGTGAAATTCCAGATGTTCAAGCTGGATTTAGAAAAGGCAGAGGAACCAGAGATCAAATTGCCAACATCTACTGGATCATCAAAAAAACAAGAGAGTTCCAGAAAAACATCTATTTCTGCCTTATTGACTATGCCAACTCCTTTGACTGTGTGGACCCCAACACACTGTGGAAAATTCTTAAAGAGATGGGAATACCAGACCACCTGATCTGCCTCCTGAGAAATCCATATGCAGGTCAAGAAGCAACAGTTAGAACTGGACATGGAACAACAGACTGGTTCCAAATTGGGCAAGGAGTACGTCAAGGCTGTATATTGTCACCCTGCTTGTTTAACTTGTATGCAGAGTACACATGCAAAATGCCTGGTTGGATGAAGCACAATCTGGAATCAAGATTGCCGGGAGAAATATCAATAACTTCAGATATGCAGATGACACCACCCTTATGACAGAAAGCGAAGAAGAACTAAAGAGTCTCTTGATGAAAGTGAAAGAGGAGAGTGAAAAGTTGGCTTAACGCTCAACATTCAGAAAATGAAGATCATGGCATCTGGTCCCAACACTTCATGGAAAATCAATGGGGAAACAGTGAGAAGCTTTATTTTTTGGGGCTCCAAAATCACTGAAGATGGTGACTGCAGCCATGAGATTAAAAGACACTTGCTCCTTGGAAGAAATCTATGACCAAACTAGACAGCATATTAAAAAGCAGAGACATCACTTTGGTCTGTCTAGTCAAAGCTATGGCTTTTCCAGTACTCATGTATGGATGTGAGAGTTGAACTATAAAGAAAGCCGAGCACCAAAGAACTGATGCTTTTGACCTGGGAAAGATTGAAGGCGGGAGGAGAAGGGAACGGCAGAGGATGAGATGGTTGGATGGTATCACTGACTCGATGGACATGAGTTTGAGCAAGCTCTGGGAGTTGGTGATGGACGGGGAAGCCTGGTGTGCTGCAGTCCATGGGGTCGCAAAGAGTTGGACATGACTAAGCAACTGAACTAAACTCTTGATCAATGCCTGCTCTAGGCCTTGCAGTTTTTGGTGCATCTCATCAACTCACTGAGCATACATCTCAGATGTAATGGTTTCTCTGGAATTCAGAAAGCTGTGGTGGGTCAGATGGGCAGCAGACCACTGAACAGTGACCATGACATCTTTTGGGCACAAGTTTGGCTTTGGGAAGTGTTTTGGAGCTTCTTCTCAGTCCAGCCACTGAGCTAGTCATTGCTGGTTGTGGTATAAAATCCGTTTCATTGAGAAATCATTGTTATTGTGTAGAATAAGAGAAGATGACACTTCAAAATGATTTTTTTTTTTTGTGGTCAGCTCATGAGGTACCTGCTTCTTGAGCTTTTTCACCTTTCCAATTTGCTTCAAGTGCCAGACAACTGTAGACTGGTTGATGTTGAGGTTGTTGTTGTTGTTGTTGTTGTTGTTGATGTTGAGGTCTTTGGCAGCTTCTTGTGTAGTTGTAAGAGGATCAGCTTTGATGATCCTCTCAATTGAGCATCGTCGACTTCCGATAGTCAGCCACTCCTCACCGTCAAGGCTCTTGCCTCCTTTGCAAAACATCTTAAACCACGGCTGCAGTGTATGTTCAGTAACAGTTCCTGGGCCAAATGCATTGTTGATGTTGCGAGTTGTCTCCATTGCTTTACAATCTATTTTTAACTTGAGTAAGAAAATCACTTGAATCTGCTTTTTGTCTAATGTTATTTCCATAGTCTAAAATAAATATAAAATAAACCACAAGTAATATCCTTAGCAAAAAAAAAAATTGAGAAATGCACATTAAAATGATGTATAACATAACCACATCTAAAGACTGTATTTCAGTATCAAGCAGTAAAATTCAACAGTGCAAAATTACAATTACTTTTGCACCAACCTAATATGTTTGATAGAATTTCCCTCTGAAGCTATCTGGTCCTGGACTTCTGTTGGTTGGGCGTTTTTGTTTGTTTGTTTTTTAATTAAAAATTTAATTTTATTTCTAGAGATTGGGCTGTTCAAATTCTCTCTTTCTTCTTGAATCAGTCTTGGCTGATTGAATGTTACTAGAAATTTGTCCATTTCTTCTACATCGTCGGGTTTGTTGGCATATAACTGTTCATAGTATTCTCTTGAGTTTTTTTGAATTTCTCTGGTATTGGTTATTATTTCTCATCTTTCATTTCTCATTGTGCTCATTTGGGCCTTCTCTCTTTTTTTCTTTAATACAGTGGGGAAATTGGAGAGAGAGAGAGCATTCTTAATCATCTTGGTTAAAATAACTTATTTTTGCAAATTTTACAAAAACCTCTGACCATGTTGCTAGGTCCTTTCCCAAGGCCTTTGAACTTAAGCTTCATAAGTTTACTATTATGCTGTTTGTTCTTTTGCTGACACCCTCCTTGATGTTCTACAAATAGAGTATTAAGCTGACTGTAAGTGTGTGTATGTTTATACCTTTTCTTATTTTCTTGCGATTTTTTGGTCACACTACAGTCTCAGTCCAAATAAGTCAGTTTTGCTTTTCTGACTTCAAATCATTTTTTAAAAAACTCTGGAATCCTAACACAGGAACATTAAACACTATGACTATAGTAATTTTAGAGTCAATGTCCTGAAAACGAGAAATTCCAATGAAATGATGTACCACACAACGTCGTTTCCAACACCCTGCACCACCACTTGAGCTTTGCATGCATTTCCTCCTTCATTTTCATATATATTATATTTACCATCAATCTTGTGGTAAGTTGCAGAGCAGAGAGATTGGGTGACATGGTTCTCTGATGGGGAGATCAATCTCTAAATGGTCCTTTCCTGCTCACAGTGAAAAAAAGTTGAGAACACAGCATTACTACTCATCCTTCTGTTAACTGCAGTGGGAACTTCAGCCCTGGTAACAGTAGCAAAACAGCCAGCCAAAGGTCTGAAGAGAAAAACTAATCAAGAGGAAAGAAGAAAACCCACAAAAAGTGATTGTGTGGTAACTTGGGGATGATTTGTTCGATCAGCTTGAATATAAATACAGGAATCCTGGAAATGTCAAAAGAGGGCCTTGGATAAAGGACTCAAAGGCTGGTTTGTCTGTGGGAAAAATGTTTTTATTTATTAATGGCCTGTTTTTTTAAATTTTGCATGTTTCTCATAAGGTTTTTGTCACCTGCACGCAAGGGTTTAGTGAAATATTTTTGAAATATTTTCCATTTTGAAATTGGAAAGCTTATACTGCAGACCCAGGCATTTCTGCTCTGTTCCTCCTGTCCCAGAGATGTCATCATGTCTTCATTCAAACACTGCACTGCCCAGAAGAGAAGCGTGAGTCACGTGTGCCCATGTGTTTGTTAAACCTTCTCTTATCAAATGTTGGAGTAGAATACAATGCAAATGTGCACACATGGTTTCCACATTACTGGTTTAACCACATTGCAATTGCAGTAATGAAAAGCAGAATGGGCAGAAGCCCAGGGGCTCTGGGTGTATTTTCCAGCAGGGATTACAAAAATTGGTGGGAAAGAAATAGCTTCATGTACAGAGAAGAGTTTGGAAATAAGGGCATCAAGAGCTTTCTGGGAAGAAATGCAAACCAGATGGAGTAACTCAAGATTAAGAATGGTGATAAAAGGAAAGAAGTAGCTGTTTCTTAATAGCAGTGGGGGGAATGAGTCAATTCTCTGTTACCTAATTGTCAAGATAATAGGAAGGGTGCTGTGCAAACATTAGATTTAGGACTGTGAGGTCCAAGTTAATGGACATCTTCAGATGTGCTTGACTCCACCTTCTGGGCCCTGGCTATTTGCTCAGTGGAGAACCCTTGGCCATCATCATTCTCTTTAACACTGACAGCTGTCCCAGCCTTTCCAGCATCAGGGCTCTACCTGTATATGACTCCACTATGCTCACCGGGCAGGAACAGCAGCAACCGTGCCTTTCTACCAAGTCCAAGCTCAGAAGAACTGTTGGAAAGTGGCATGGGATCTGACTATGCAAGGGGCTAATTAGAGAGGTTGAGTAACACTAATACACCAGAAGTGTAGGGAGTTTACATACCCAGAAGTGTAGAGGAACCTTTGGTCTAGTAGAGACAGTAGACAGAAAGAACATGGTGGATGAATTCTCTGCCCTGCTCCCACAATGGACTGTTCATAGATACAGGGGTTCCATGAGATCTCTCTGGAGATTCCTGCATAAAGAAGAAACCAGTTGCGTATCTTGGTGAGGCTGTGGTCAGCTCACTCAGTAAGAGACAGTGACAGACTATAGTCAGTCCTCTGTATCTTTGGGCTCTGCATCCATGGAGTCAACCAATTGTAGATCAAAAACAGAAAAAGATCAAATAAATCCCAGAAAGTTTCAAAAGGCAAAACTTGAATTTGCCACACACTGGCAACTATTTACACAGTATTTGCAACTACTTACATAGCAAGTACTTTGTATCTATAATACTATTTACATTGCATTTATACTTATTAAGTATTATAAGTCATCTAGAGATGATTTAAATCATACAAGAGGATATATGTAGGTTATAGTGATGAAGAATTGTTACTTTCACACTGTAGTGCTGGAGAAGACTCTTGAGAGTCTCTTAGACAGCAAGGAGATCCAACCAGTTCATCCTAAAGGAAATCAGTCCTGAATACTCATTGGAAGGACTGATGCTGAAGCTCAAATTTGGCCACCTGAGGCGAAGAACTGACTCATTGGAAAAGACCCTGATACTGGGAAAGATTGAGGGCAGGAGGAGAAGGGGGTGACAGAGGATGAGATGGTTGGATGGCATCACTGATTCATTGGACATGAGTCTGAGCAAACTACAGTAGGTAGTGAAGAGCAGGGAAGCCTGGTGTGCTGCAGTCCATTGGGTCACAAATAGCTGGACACAACTAAGTGACTGAATAACAACAAATGTAGGTTATAAGCAAATAATACACCATTTTAGGTAAGAGACTTGAGCATCCAGGGGTTTTGGTATCTGAAGGGGTTCCTTGAACCAGTTTCCATGGATACTGAGGAAATGACTGTGCCTTATATTTGCTTTCCTTCCTTTCTTGCCTCTCTCAGAAATCATGCAGATTTGTGATTATTTTAAATATTGTGCCACTAATTTAGTTATGAGGTGTATATATGGTAGCTTAAAAAGAAGACCATAGGGAATGATTACTGGTTATAAATATTTATAATTTGAGGTATATTTTAAAACCATTGCATTGTACAATAGATATGATTTGCTTATGAAATGCTTGAATGTATTCACTTAGTAATACAAGGCAAACTTGATAATAAAATTTTTGTAATGAATTTATTAAACACTCTGAACTTGGCAGAGACACAAACAAATGGTTTACTTTTTGGGTCTGGTGGCCAATTTTAAAAGCAACGTGAAAAGTTTCTCTCATTACATCTTTCAATAAAAGACCAAATAGAAAGAAGTCCTTTACATTATCCTTAATGAGAAAATTTAGAAACATTACTTCCAGTTTAAAAAAAGACTCATTTTCCTTAAAGAAAAATATAAAAATACCAAAAAGTAGAAAAAAATTTTTGTAACAATCTAAAACAATAAAGTTAACAGCTTAATATTTTAAATGTTTCCTTTCAGACCCTTTTTTCTTATATAGTGTTGTATTATTCTCTTCCCTCTCTCCAACATTGTGGCATAAACTTTAAAATTTTATTTCAAAAAAAACCTTTTATGGTGATTGTAAAAGTAATACTGGTTTGTTGCAGAAAATTTGGTAATATGAATCTACAATTGAGGAAGAACCATTGGTAATATTGTATTTCCTTTCAAAAATATTCATAAACAAATCTAAGATAATTCTACTTATGTCATGTTGCATCTATTAACTAATATATTCTGAGCATGTTCTCATATTACTGATTTATCTCAAAAGTGCAACTTAAATAATTGCATAATTTTCTATAGTGGGTATTGTCCTATTGTCTTCTTAGACGTCTCAGTTCAGTTCAGTCACTCAGTCGTGTCCGACTCTTTGCAACCCCATGGACTGCAGCACGCCAGGCCTCCCTGTCCATCAACTCCTGGAGTTTACTCAGACTCATGTCCATTGAGTCGGTGATGCCATCCAACCATCTCATCCTCTGTCATCCCCTTTGCCCACCTTCAATCATCAGGGTTTTTTCAAATGAGTCAGTTCTTCACATCAGGTGGCCAAAGTATTGGAGTTTCAGCTTCAGCATCAGTCCTTCCAGTGAATATTCAGGATTATAAATAATTCTGTGACAGGCCTATTCTCCGCCTTTTAAATTGTTTTCTTAGGGTAGATGCCTGTAAGTAAGGTTAGTAAGTCAAAGGTGATACATATTTTGAAGGATTTTGACAACTATGTCGCCCCACTGCTTTTCAGAAATGTACTAATACATGCTTCCATCATAGTGACTAAGACAACTTTCTTTTCTCAGACCACCCCTCCTTATCTTAGTCTCAATTCACTGGTAGTTTCTCTCATGTATCTCACTTCCTTTATTAGTGTGAGGATGTCCTGAGCTTGTTTCAAGGGAGATTTTTTTAGTGAGAAGAGTTGAGATTTAGCTTCTCCTACTATCTTTAGCATCACCTCTAGCAATGGCTTTTGGTATTTCTTTAATTCAATTTCTTATCCCTAAATTCAGAAGCTCCCAAGAATACATCAGTTTTCCTTTGCAGCTATAGAATACAGAACTTTGAATACACCTGTGTCTGGCTTGCTGTAATTATAGGAGGCTTTTCAGATTTTGTTACTTTTAATTTTTCTGCTTTTTCAGATGAAATTTTTTTCTATCTTGTTCTCCCCTGATAGCCCCTGGCTACTTTGTTCCAGTCACTGACTTCTTTAGACACTGATTCTGATGTAGTGTAAAGTGATGTGTTCATTCACTAACACAGTAGAAAAACTGAATAGAAAATTGACTAATTTCATTAAGTTCATAGTTGCAAACTGTCTGGCTAGACTTACAGGTTTAGTTTCTGACTATGGAGTAGAATTTTCCCCTGTGAGAAACTGGTTCATGTATTGCCCAAGCTCTGGACTCATCAGCGTAGACTCTAACCAACAGGAAGTACTAGCTTTGCATGGAAGAGACTTAGGGACACATTCACAGTTCTCTGTGAGATTTGGTCCTGCCCCTAGGATTTGCAGGCTTGTGTTGGTGAGTCATGGTGGGGGTGACAGTGAAAACTCCTGTAACTAAGGGACAGACCCTGCGGGCAACAGCCTAATTCAACCTCAGTGAAGTCTGATGGCCATCAAGATAGGTCCTGCCAGTCTACCAGGGCCGCAGAGCCAGAGCTCTTGAGATGGGACCCAGCTTCTCTGTGATGGCATGTCTTTTGTTTTTCCATAGGCCTTCCTATGTCTCCACAAGACATGCAACAAGACAGTTTCTTGGTGATTTTCACCTCAAATTTGCTATGAGTCTGATACCTGAAGCTGAGAAGGCATGGCACTGCATTGTAGTTAGCAATGCAATGCTTCAGATCTTTAGAACTGAGGCCGCAGAACTCATTCTGGGAGGCAAACTCATTTTGCCTGTGGCTTTAGTCACATGACTCTCACATGTGGTGGACAGCCCAGAAGAGACCAAGGCAGGGGTGGGTGAATGCCCCAGGACCTACCCTTCTGATATTCCGTGGGATGGGCTCTCCTTCCCATCTGCTCTCTTGTGAGTACTAGACCCACACAACTGGTCTCCAACATGTGTTGATATAAGAATATGTTTGAATAAGCAATCTGCAGTTTGGAGATTTAATGAATTCGACCAAACCTCTAGCCTTAGCTCCTTGCGCCAAGGCTTTCCACGAGTTAAGTGTGTTAAGACCTTGCCCTTGTGGCATGGTTGTAATGCCATCTTTGAAAAGTTTCCAAAGCCCAGCTAGACCATACTTGTTTTTTTGCTTACATCAGTTAGACTAGAGAAGAAGATGGTGAAAGCATACTTCTTTCTTTTGCTCAAAGAAGAAGGACAGATTTGGATCTAATATTTGCTAAGTAAGAGGTAAGGGAGGAGGATTAGGGCAAGGGGCCAAGAGGTCTTGAATCAGGGTTCTTAATTCTTCTACTGCTATTTTGAGTCTACTCTCCTCTCAAGTCCATACAGGCAAAGCAATGGGATGATTAAATAAGGGCCCACAAAAATCCTAACATTGTACATAGTCAAAAGGGAATATTTAGTTTCAAGACTGAAACAATTATTATTTTCAATTTCTCTACTTTTCTCCCTTCTTCTTTTCCCTAGTATATGCAGCGTAAAACTCACTTCAAAATCACCTGAATAAACATCAGTGTTAATGCCTCCGGTGAAGCAATCCTGTGGGTAGCTGGATTGGAATTAGAAGCCAAGTGAGTCTAATAGGAAGGGAAAAACTGAAAAAGTTGAAATTTGAAATGGGGCACAATTTGGATCAGAGTATAATGCTCTGGTGGGTATCAGATTGGATAATACCAAAAAGAGGACAGAGGGAAAGAAAGAAAATATTTAAAAATAAATTAATTGCAGCCACATACAAATCCTTCAGCAAAATTAGAAGCAGCCTGAGCCAAGACAGCATAACACCACTCTAAATTAATAGACTATATTCAACTTAATGGCTATGAAAGCCAAGGAAACAATACAATGGTGAGTCATTTAAAATGAAATGTACTTTTTTGTGTGTGAAACAAAGAAAGGAGAACAAAAGGATTGAAAGACTAAAATGAAAATAAAAGTTTAAATATGTAGATCCAAAGTCCAGTGGAGACTAGAAGCATTCCAAAGTAAGACAAAATGAATAGTGAGAAATAAGATTATACTTAACAAAGAAATGATCTCTTTCTTTGTTTTATTTTAGGCTTCACAAAGAAACATAAAAGACAAGTACCAGGGAAAGACATGATTCTGTGGAATAAAAAGATGAAAACCAGCCATGACCACATGAAAATAAAAGAAGATAAAGATCATTTCTTGAACAATACCTTCACATCACCAGAGCTGGGGAAAGTGGAAAGAGACAGAAAACTGGTAATTATTGCCAAGACACTTCATGCATGCATTTACACCGTGATTATTGATGTTTAAGTTTGCAAGTAATCTCATGAGCACATTTTTGTTGCAATAATTGTAATCATGCATTAAAGTCCCTGTTGGCCCCACCCAAAGCCGTTTTTCTTCCTAAAGTATTTATAAAAAAAAAAAATGTAATAGAAGTAACAAATCTAGACAATCATCTTTTTCTCAGTAAGAAAAATATAGGCTAGCTGGTCCTTTCCACTCTACTTTTGTATTAAATTTTGAAAAATGTATTTAGTTTTGGCTGCACTCGGTCTCCGTTGCTTCCCCTAGTTGTGGTGAGAGGGGCTACACTCTAGTTGCTGTGCGTGGGCCTCTCATCGCTGTGGCTTATCTTGTGGAACATGGGCTCGAGGGCGTGAGGCTTCAGTACTTGCAGCGTGTGGGCTCAGTAGTTGTGGGTCATGGGCTTAACTTCTCCGAGGCACGTGGAATCTTCCTGGCCCAGGGATCAAACCTGTGTCCCCTGCATTGGCGGATGAATTCTTAACCACCGGACCACCAAGGAAGTCCCCTTGCTACTCTTCTTCTGTTCACTTTTGATCATCAGGCAACTTTACTTTGAATATAACATTTCTAGTATTTCTATTTCCCTTTTTACTTTTGTGGCGCTAAAATGTTCTTGAAATTAAAATGTTCCACCCTTGCCCACTCTTCAGATCCCCATCTGTTCTCTTCTGAGCACAAGGCCTACACAGCTGGTCTCAGAAATGGTCACATCCAGGTTGACATAAGAATATGTTCAAGTAAGCAGTCTGTAGTTTGGAGACTCAATTCCCAAAACACCTAAAAAGTACCAGGTAGTATTTCTAGGACCTGAAGAGAAAGGCAAACATGACAGGGTCCCAGCCTTTAAGAAAATCCTGGCATAACACTAGAGAAAACTCATAATATTCTAATCCAGCAGAAGCTAGAATCGAAATAGTTAATGCCCAGGCCCCAGAGTTATGCAGATCTGGGTTTGAATGGCAGCTCTGTTACCCATTGTTTGTATGGTTTTTAGAAGTTGATCTAAATTTGCAGTTTGTGTCATGTTTTGCCTTTTCATGCTCCTTGGCCACCACCCTATCCTTTATGGCAACAGATCCTATCTCTCTGACCACAGAGGTCGACCCAGGACAGACCAGTCACTGTATTTATCACTCCTGGCTGCAGTAATTGGTTCAGAGCTGAACACATGATCTAATTTAGGTCAATTAGACTCCTTTTCTGAGATTTTTTTCTATCTGGAGCAAGAAGAGAAGAGCTATCTTTTCTTTTCTTTTTTTTCTGTGGATAATAAGGCTGTAAGAATGCAATTTTAAAGGTATTTGCAGTCATTGTTTCAATGTTGTGAGAATAGAGAATAAAGCAATTAAAATAGTATTTTATTATGTTATTTGAATAGTAAAAATATATAAAATGTATGTATATTGTATGTACATTATATATGTCTTATTATCATTATTTTTTTGGCTGCATGGTGTGGCATGTGAGATCTTACTTCCCTGATCAGGGATCAAACTTGCATCCTCTGTAATGGAAGTATGGAGTCTTATCCATTGGACTACCAGGGAAGTCCCTGTAGCATATTACATAATATAATCCAATTACTTTGCTCTTTTTAGATATAATTACAATCCTGGGCTTTGTGTTTTTTGCACAAGTATATACAACTTATATAATTTATTATTCATATTGTTTAAACTTTATAAAATGATGGTAAATTGTATGTTGTTTCCATCATTCTACTAGAGGGGCAAAAATTAAGAAGTCTGACAATTTTCATACTGTTCATGGGTTAAAACTCAACATTCAGAAAACTAAGATCATGGCGTCTGGTCCCATCACTTCATGGCAAATAGGTGGGGAAGCAATGGAAACAGTGACAGACTTCATTTTTTGGGGCTCCAGAATCACTGCAGATGGTGACTGCAGCCATGAAATTAAAAGACACTTGCTCTTTGGAAGAAAAGTTATGACCAACCTAGATAGCATATTAAAAAACCGAGAGACATTACTTTTGCCAACAAAGGTCCATCTAGTTCAAGTTTTGGTTTTTCCAGGAGTACATGATGTGAGAGTTGAACTATAAAGAAAGCTGAGCACCAAAGAATTGATGCTTTTGATCTGTGGTGTTGGAGAAGACTCTTGAGAGTCCCTTGGCCTGCAAGGAGATCCAACCAGTCCATCCTAAAGGAAATCAGTCCTGAATATTCATTGGAAGGACAGATGCTGAAGCTGAAACTCCAATACTTTGGCCACCTGATGTGAAGAACTGACTCATTAGAAAAGACCCTGATGCTGGGAAGGATTGAAGGCAGGAGGAGAAGGGGACAACAGAGGATTGGATGATTGGATGGCATCACTGACTCAATGGACAAGAGTCTGAGTAAGCTCCAGGAGTTGGTGATGAACAGGGAAGCCTGGCGTGCCATAGTCCATGGAGTCGCAAAGAGTTGGACACCACTGAGCGACTGAACTGAGCTGAACAGGCCTTTAATTACTGACTGACTGACTGTCATTGAAGACATCTTTGGGATGAGTTTCTGACAGATTGTGATATGATCTCCAGCTGCTGGGTCCTCCACTTGGAGCCTATCACTCAGTTGTGTTGGATTCTTTGTGATTCCATGGAGTCTAGCCTGCTTGGCTCCTCTGTCCATGGAATTCTCCAGCCAGGTATACTGGAGTGGGTAGCCATTCCCTTCTCTTAGGGATCTTCCCGACCCAGGGATCAAACCCAAATCTCCTGCATTGCAGGCAGATTCTTTACTGTCTGAGCCACTAGGGAAGCCTATGCATTAGTTAACTGGTGGTTTGGGCCATCTCCTTGGAAGGTGGTGTAAACAGCTTCTCCTTTTGAGGTCTTAGGTGCTATACAAAGGAAGATTACACTTTGTTTTCTATATATTTCATTAAGAATCATTGTTTTACATTTTAGCATTTCTAAAAATAAGAATGTGTCTTACAGTTGACAGCTTCTTGGCAATAATAAAAGGTAGCCTTTTTGTTTTTCTTTCTTCTTGTTGTTGTTCAGATGCTAAGTCATGTTCAACTCTTTGTTATCCTATGGACTGTGGCACGCCAGGCTCCTCTGTCCTCCACTATCTCTGGAGTTAGCGCAAATTCATATCCATTGAGTCAGTGATGCTATTTAACCATCTCATCCTCTGTCGTCCCCTTCTCCTTTTGCCTTCAATCTTTCCCAGCATCAGGGTCTTTTCAAATGAGTCAGCTCTTCTCATCAGATGCCGAAAGTATTGGAGCTTCAGCTTCAGCAGCAGTCCTTCCAATGAGTGTTCAAGGTTGATTTCCTTTAGGATCAACTGGTTTGATCTCCTTGCTGTCCAGGGGTCTCTCAAGAGTCTTCTCCAGCTTCATGGTTTGAAAGCATCAATTCTTTGGCACTCAGCCTTCTTTATGGTCTGATGCTCACATTCGTACATGACTACTGGGAAAACTATAGCTTTGTATATGGACATTTGTTGGCAAAGTAATGTCTCTGCTTTTCAATATGGTGTCTAGGTTTGTCATAGCTTTCTTTCCAAGGAGCAAATGTCTTTTAATTTCATTGTTGCAGTCACCATCTACAGTAATTTTGGATATCAAGAAAATACAATATGCCACTGCTTCCATTTTTACCCCTTATATTTGCCATGAAGTGATGGGATCAGATGCCATGATCTTAGTTTTTTTAATGTTGAGTTTCAAGGCTGCCTTTTCACTCTTCTAGTTTTCTTTCTCGATGATACCTAAAATGGAGGTGTTTCTCACAATCAGTGGAATCTTAGACTTGATTAAATAGAGTATGCTTACCTAATACAGATGATCTATGTTTGCTCTTTTTCCAACAATTATTTTTATACATAGTGATCTGCATATATAAATAATATTCAGTCAACAGTCTGGAATAGAAATGGAGTCAAGTTTTGTTTTGTAGTGGTTGGTAGGGGGTCGAAGGAAGATCTTCCAACTCTCTCCATTGTAGTAGGCAGCAAACAGGAAGAGGCGATGCAAAATGAGAGAGAAAGAGACAGAGAGACAGACACATGCACAAATTTCCTTATTACTGATCACTTTTCAGTCCCTCTGGAAGCTTGATTGTATATCTTGCTCTGGGTGCCTTGAGTTTTATAATAAATACCCCCCACACCTTTTTTTTTTTTTTTGGATCAAGCAAGCTTCCATTTCCCACAACCTGAGGATCTCTAATTAAGACAAGTACTCAGCAAGATACTCAAGATATTTAATGAACACTTTATAAGTGCTTTTTTTTTTATTACTGTACTAAAAAATTTATGGAGATTCACTGAAAGCACTTCAAGAATAGAAAGGTAAAGAGAAAAACTTGATTGTTGAGTCCCAGTTGGGGATGCTGGGCGGGTCTTAAAGAAGAGTGGGTGATACTTGTACAAGCAGGGATGGGAAGCCAAAAACTCCATGCAGAAGGATGCCCAGCAAAGGTGAAGGGAGACTTTGGGAGCTGGGATAGTGTGAGTCTTGGGTGAGAGGCTGAGCCTGGTTTGGAAGGACCTCATATGTCAAGTGATGGAATTTTTGCTCTATCCTGAAAGGCTTGCAGAGGAAGCAGGAGGGTCCAAGAGATGACTTTTTTTTTTTTTTCTAATAAACTATAAAGGTAATAACATAAGAACTTCATTTAAACATATCACTTTGACACCAATGTGTAAGAGGAAGTGGAGAAGAATGGAACTCATTGGGAGGCTGCGGCAGTATGGGTGAGAAAAAAGCAAAAAGGAAGTACCAACATCCCCCTCCCATGTGACATTAACTGGAGCGGACTTGTCACTGGTCTGTGGGAGCATTCTCCTGCTGATCATCAGTGGCTCATGGCTGTCCACTAGCCCTTCCTACAGGGGCCCTTAAATTCGTGCGCCTGCTCCATTAGCAGCCAAGCCAGCTAGCTATGTCCTTGGACTCCTTTCCTCAATGGTCCACGTGTTTGTCTGCCACCTGGTCTTGTCCCTTTTCCGGCCTGCTGCCAGGCTGTTTCATCCAAATTCAAATGGTAGACCTCCCACGTCTTCCAGGCAGCTCTGCACATCGATCAGACCGGTTCAGACTTTCTGTGTGCTTGTGTCTGAGCAGTGCGCCCCTCCCCCCACCTCACAGGCAACACAGAGTAATCTGAAAAGAGTCTAAAACCAACAATGTACACAGGCTGGGTTGGGACCTTTTCCCCTTTACTATGGCATTTTGACAGCAAGAAAAATGACACTAGGATCTCACTTATTGATTCACAAAAGACCTTCCTTGTGAATTTGGATACAGATACATCTGCCTAGTCTAGACGAATCTATGTCTATTCGTGGAATAAAAAGCTATGGTAATATAGATGTTGTCACTGAAATTGACCTAAAGAGAGATTCGCTTTTCCCAGTGGATAGTGCAGAAGACATATTTGGCTCAAAACTCTTATAAATTATATGGAGGATGATGTTTTACATTTGGGGGAATAATTCTTACACAGTGGAAGTAAGGGAAAAATAAATTGGGAATATACTGCTCAGTTCTGGCCATGTGGTCATTTTAATGATGCTGTAAAAACAGAGATGGAGCAAATGAGTGCTTCTTTATGAGGATGGGCTGACTACTTAATGTTCTCAATCTGGAAAGATGAAGGTAGAGAGGGATGTGATAAAAAATTTACAGTGTCATGAAGGGAATGAAGTAGGTGAGTAACAACTCGGCAAAGTAAGGGTAAGGAACATATACTGAAGGTAGTTTGGAGACAAAAGAAAGTGCAGCTTTATGTATTTATAGTAAAATCATGATTCATTATTCTAAGAGCAGTTAGGTCAAAATATGATGGGATTCAAGCAAAGGCTTAAATTAACTCAAGGATGTAATGTTGACTTGACAGTGGGTATACTTAAGAAATATGCCTGCATTTTTGGTTTTAAGTTTTAAAAGTAACATGTTCATCAGAGAAAAAGTAAAAAAATCATACAAGCAAAATTTTTTAAAATTAGAAAATATAATCTCTTAGAGATACCTATTGATATTTTGCTGTATTAATAATTTGAGTTCATAGATAAATTTGGTGGAAATCTTTACAGTATTGGGTAATTTTATCTGGAAACATAATATATCTTTTAATTTATTCATGTTTTTCTTTATGTCCTTCAGTAAAATTTTAATAATTTCCTTCATATCCATCCTGTATATTCTTATTAACTTGATTACTGGATCTTCAGCATTATTACCTTTTCAACATTATTTTATTTATCATTTATTTTCAGCATTATTACCCTTTATTACTATTGTGAGTGGTTCTCTTCAATTATTCTAGTGGTTTATTTAGGATATATAAAAAAAGTATGGTTTTTAAAATATTTATTGTTCAAGTGAGGGCCTCTCTGGTGGCTAAGTGGTAAAGAATCTGCCTGCCAATGCAGAAGACACGAGTTTGATCTCTGAGTCAGGAAGATCCCCTGGAGAAGGACGTGGCAACCCACTCCAGTACTCTTGCCTGGGAAATCCCACGGACAGAGGAGCCTGGAGAGCCGCAGTCTATGGGGTTGCAAAAGAGTCAGACATGGCTTAGCGACTAACAACAACAACCACGATTATTCAAGTGGCTTTCCCATGAAACTTAGTAGTTTCGCTTCCCTGATGGCTCAAAGGTTAAAGCGTCTACCTGGAATGTGGGAAACCCGGGTTCGATCTCTGGGTCGGGAAGATCCCCTGAAGGAAATGGCAACCCATTCCAGTACTCTTGCCTGGAGAATCCCGTGGAGAGAGGAGCCTGGTGGGTTACAGTCAATACTTAAACTTTTATTTTGCTTTTCTATCCATTTTAATTGCAAAGCTCTTCTAAAATGATACTAAATGACAGGCATATTCCTGTCTTGTTTCTCAGTTTAATGGAATGCTTTTATTGTTGTATCTTTAGGTATTAAATTAGCCATTAGATTGAGAACTTCTCTTTACCAAGTTACATTAAAAGAGTATGAACACATTCATATTCTACTGTGCTCTTTAAAAACCAAGAGTATATTTTGATTTTTTTTCAAATATCTTTTTCGCAACTTTTACATGATCATATGATTTTTCTTCTTTGGACTTATTGATGTGAATGATTTACTAGTGTTGAAAGTACTTGTGTTCATGGAATGATTCCTGTTTGTTTATTGTCAGGAGCTAAGGAACGGCTTGGATGAACCATTCATCTCTGATCCTCATTGTATCGGCTGGGGCAATTGGAGCTGAAGGACCCGCTCCCAGGATGGGTTTTTCATTTACGTGTCAGCTTGCTGGGTACCCCTTGGTTTCTTTCTCCTGCTCCACAAGCTCTCTTGCATAGTGACTCTTTTTCTCACTTGAAGTTCTCAGGGCATAGTGACTTCTGGGTTATCACATTTCTTACATCTTATCTGGCTTGCAAAAGCAAATGATCCCAGACATGGAAGCTGCAAGACTCCTCCAACTGTATGGTTATGACCTAACCATAGAAGTTTTCAAGTGTCATTTCCACTGGATTTTATTCGTCAAGCCCCTCACTAAGGTCAGTGTAGATGCAGGTGGAAGGGAATTAGGTTCCGCCTTCCAGCAGCAGGAATGGCAAAGAATTGGGGGTCATTGTTAATAGCTTATTATTTTTAAAATTGTTGCTGGTGTGGTTTGCTAATATTTTTCATGTGTTCGTGCAAACATTCCTAAATGATGTTGGTCTATAGATTTCTGTGTTGTATTTGCCAGTTTTTTGGTACCAGGGTTATGGTAGTTGTTTTTTAAAACTGAATTGGAAAATTTTGATTTTTTCTAGTCTCTTTAACAGACTAAATAGCATTAGAATTTCTTGCTCCTTCAGTTCAGTTCAGTTGCTCAGTTGCTCATGCCAGACTCTTGCAGTCCCAGGGGCTGCAGCATGCCAGGTTTCCCTGTCCATCACCAACTCCTGGAGCTTACTCAGACTCATGTCTATCGAGTTGGTGATGCCATCCAGCCATCTCATTCTCTGTCATCCCCTTCTCCTGCCTTCAATCCTTCCCAGCATCAGGTTCTTTTCTAATGAGTGAGCTCTTTGCATCAGGTGGCCAAAGTATTGGAGTTTCAGCTTCAGCATCAGTCCTTCCAATGAATATTCAGGACTGATTTCCTTTAGAATTGACTGGTTGGATCTCCTTGCAGGCCAAGGGACTCTCAAGAGTCTTCTCCAACACCACA
>NW_011494901.1:5726186-5729074 GCF_000754665.1 Bison bison bison
CCAATGAATATTCAGGACTGATTTCCTTTAGAATTGACTGGTTGGATCTCCTTGCAGGCCAAGGGACTCTCAAGAGTCTTCTCCAACACCACAGTTGAAAAGCATCAATTCTTCAGCGCTCAGCTTTCTTTATAGTCCAACTCTCACATCCATACATGACTACTGGAAAAACCATAGCTTTGACTAAACGGACCTTTGTTGGCAAAGTAATGTCTCTGCCTTTTAATATGCTGTCTAGGTTTGTCATGAACAGACTTCTAAGTGAGTGTTCCTGGTGTAAAGTTCAGAAAGTCCTTTTGGGAAGGATGATGAGACTATGTTTGTTTTTTTTTTGTTTTGGGTCATGGCTTGAAGCATGTGGGATCTTAGTTCCCCAATCATAGAATGAACCCATGCTCCCTGCAGTGGAAGCATGGAGTCTTAACCACTTAACCAGTGAAGTCTTGAATTGATGCTTTTGAACTGAGGTGCTGGAGAGGACTCTTGTGAGTTCCTTGGACAGCAAGGAGATCAAACCAGTCAATCCTAAAGGAAATCAACACTGAATATTCATTGGAAGTACTGATGCCGAAGCTCCAATACTTTGGCCATCTGATGTGAAGAGTCAACTCATTGGAAAAGACCCCAATGCTGGGAAAGATTGAGGGCAGGAAGAGAAGGGGGTGGCAGAGGATGGGATGATTGGATGGCATCATTGACCCAATAGACATGAGTTTGAGCAAACTCTGGGAGATAGTGAAGGACAGGGAACCCTGGTGTGCTGTGACTCCTGGGGCTGCAAAGAATTGGACACAATTTAGCGACTGAACAACAGCCACCTGGATGATGAGATTATGGGGAAGACAAGCAATGTAGGATGGTAACAGAGGAGATACAGGTAACTTGCCATTGATACAGGCTCACTCTTAGCCTAAGTTTCCAATTCTGGGAACACTTTCTGACAGGGAATGTGATCCATATCATTAATGACAAGGAGATAAACTAGAACTCTGGATAGTTTAGACTGGAAGCAAATAGACAGGTGGATCACTCATCTTGAAGACTTTGAATTTGTGCTGCAAAGAGGTTACAGAAAGCATCTATCCTGGTAAATAAATCATCTCACTATTCAGAAAGTAAATTTTACTTAAAAAGAAGCTATGGGTAGCCCATGCAAAATGAGATCCAGAAATAATTGGAATGGTGGCAGATGAAAGATGAGAGAGTTTGAGTAAGTCCTGAAAGCCCAAAGGCTAAGAATACCAGGATAATTTAAAATTATGGGAAAGGTTTGAAAACACGTGTAGCTGCAGGGAGGGTTGGCTGAAGAACAGAAACAGAGAAAACCATAGGAAATGGAAAAGAAGGGAAATGGAAAAGGATGAAGATGTTACCTTTGGAGGAATGCAGACGCACATAGAAAGATGCCAAAAAAGCCAGGCAAATAAGAGCTCTGGATGGAATTTAGTGTATGTAGCTGAGGAATGAAAGCAAAATCCACCACTGTACTAGTAAAAGTGGGTGGGGAGTCTACTGCAAAACCAGGGGAGAATACTGTGGGTTTCAACAGGAGGTAATGTATTGTATTCAAAGACATTTGATCATCCATCATAGCATTTAGACACATGGTCTAGAGAATACAAGTGCAAAGGGCAGAATAAAGAAAAGAATGTCTGGCGACTCTATATATAAACCTGTAAGTCTGAGCTGAATTTCCCGTTGCCTACTCTAGTTACTGTTTGCTTCTTTGTTGACATGTAAAACATTTCCACAAAGTGGTTTGGGGGTGTATTAGTGAAATGAGGCTCACGGTAGAAAACAGAAGACTGTAAGAGGAGTTTATGACATTTGATAACTGCTTTATAATATAAAAACAGGTTTGTTTCTTTTTTTGGTTGTACTTGTGTGCTTTACAGAATTAATCTTATGGTTTAATAGCTTTACACCTTGAGCACCTTACGCCTTTGTATTTTGTGCTTTGTTGCAAACACTTTAAGCAACAGGTTTATCATCTCTTCCTGGATCAGCCTGGTATCACCTTTGGGGAACTGTGTCTTCTAGGAATTCAGCTGACCATATGGTCTTAAGCCTGGAGTTTTGGAGAAAATATTTATTTGTAGCTGCATATTTGTGTGTTTGTTCCAGGGGAGTTAGAATTTATCTTGTAAGGAGTAAATACTTCTCTTTGGGACCTTCAAGTAGGTATAGCATCTTAAAAGAAACCAGAAAGGGAGTATTCAGTTCAGTTCAGTTCAGCCACTCAGTTGTGCCCGACTCTTTGCGACCCCATGAATCGCAGCACGCCAGGCCTCCCTGTCCATCACCAACTGCCGGAGTTCACCCAGAGTCACTTCCATCGAGTCAGTGATGCCATCCAGCCATCTCATCCTCTGTCATCCCCTTCTCCTCCTGCCCCCAATCCCTCCAGCATCAGAGTCCTTTCCAATGAGTCAACTCTTCACATGAGGTGGCCAAAGTACTGGAGTTTCAGCTTTAGCATCATTCCCTTCAAAGAAATCCCAGGGCTGATCTCCTTCAGAATGGACTGGTTGGATCCCCTTGCAGTCCAAGGGACTCTCAAGAGTCTTCTCCAACACCACAGTTCAAAAGCATCAATTCTTCGGCACTCAGCCTTCTTCACAGTCCAACTCTCACATCCATACATGACCACAGGAAAAACCATAGCCTTGACTAGATGGACCTTTGTTGGCAAAGTAATGTCTCTGCTTTTGAATATGCTATCTAGGTTGGTCATAACTTTTCTTCCAAGGAGTAAGCGTCTTTTAATTTCATGGCTGCAGTCACCATCTGCAGTGATTTTGGAGCCCAAAAAAATAAAGTCTGACACTGTTTCCACTGTTTCCCCATCTATTTCCCATGAAGTGATGGGACCGGATGCCACGATCTTC
>NW_011494901.1:5729174-5729981 GCF_000754665.1 Bison bison bison
GATGCCACGATCTTCGTTTTCTGAATGTTGAGCTTTAAGCCAACTTTTTCACTCTCCACTTTCACTTTCATCAAGAGGCTTTTGAGTTCCTCTTCACTTTCTGCCATAAAGGTGGTGTCATCTGCATATCTGAGGTTATTGATATTTCTCCCGGCAATCTTGATTCCAGCTTGTGCTTCTTCCAGCCCAGCGTTTCTCATGATGTACTCTGCATAGAAGCTAAATAAGCAGGGTGACAATATACAGCCTTGACATACTCCTTTTCCTATTTGGAACCAGTCTGTTGTTCCATGTCCAGTTCTAACTGTTGCTTCCTGACCTGCATATAGGTTTCTCAAGAGGCAGGTCAGGTGGTCTGGTATTCCCATCTCTTGAAGAATTTTCCACAGTTTATTGTGATCCACACAGTCAAAGGCTTTGGCATAGTCAATAAAGCAGAAATAGATATTTTTCTGGAACTCTCTCGCTTTTTCCATGATCCAGTGGATGTTGGCAATTTGATATCTGGTTCCTCTGCCTTTTCTAAAACCAGCTTGAACATCTGGAAGTTCACAGTTCACATATTGCTGAAGTCTGGCTTGGAGAATTTTGAGCATTACTTTACTAGCGTGTGAGATGAGTGCAATTGTGCGGTAGTTTGAGCATTCTTTGGCATTGCCTTTCTTTGGGATTGGAATGAAAACTGACCTTTTCCAGTCCTGTGGCCACTGCTGAGTTTTCCAAATTTGCTGGCATATTGAGTGCAGCGCTTTCACAGCATCATCTTTCAGGATTTGGAATAGCTCAACTGGAATTCCATCACCTCCA
>NW_011494901.1:5730081-5730826 GCF_000754665.1 Bison bison bison
GGCGCTTTCACAGCATCATCTTTCAGGATTTGGAATAGCTCAACTGGAATTCCATCACCTCCACTAGCTTTGTTTGTAGTGATGCTTTCTAAGGCCCACTTGACTTCACATTCCAGGATGTCTGGCTCTAGGTCAGTGATCACACCATCGTGATTATCTGGGTCATGAAGATCTTTTTTGTATAGTTCTTCTGTGTATTCTTGCCATCTCTTCTTAATATCTTCTGCTTCTGTTAGGTCCATACCATTTCTGTCCTTTATCGAGCCCATCTTTGCATGAAATGTTCCCTTGCTATCTCTAATTTTCTTGATGAGATCCGTAGTCTTCCCCCTTCTGTTGTTTTCCTCTATTTCTTTGCATTGATCGCTGAAGAAGGCTTTCTTATCTCTTCTTGCTATTCTTTGGAACTCTGCATTCAGATGCTTATATCTTTCCTTTTCTCCTTTGCTTTTTGCTTCTCTTCTTTTCACAGCTATTTGTCAGGCCTCCCCAGACAGCCATTTTGCTTTTTTGCATTTCTTTTCCATGGGGATGGTCTTGATCCCTGTCCTGTACAATGTCACGAACCTCATTCCATAGTTCATCATGCACTCTATCTATCAGATCTAGGCCCTTAAATCTATTTCTCACTTCCATTGTATAATCGTAAGGGATTTGATTTAGGTCATACCTGAATGGTCTAGTGGTTTTCCCTACTTTCTTCAATTTAAGTCTGAATTTGGCAATAAGGAGTTCATGATCTGAG
>NW_011494901.1:5730926-5747385 GCF_000754665.1 Bison bison bison
CATCTTTGGCTGCAAAGAATATAATCAATCTGATTTCGGTGTTGACCATCTGGTGATGGATGGGTGAATTTAACTCAGATGACCATTATATCTACTACTGCAGGCAGGAATCCTTCAGAAGAAATGGAGTAGCCATCATGGTCAACAAAAGAGTCTGAAATGCATAGTTGGATGCAATCTCAAAAATGACAGAAAGATCTCTGTTCGTTTCCAAGGCAAACCATTGAATATCACAGTAATCCAAGTCTATGCCCAACCAGTAATGCTGAAGAAGCTGAAGTTGAACAGTTCTACGAAGACCTACAAGACCTTTTAGAACTAACACCCCCAAAAGATGTCCTTTTCATTATAGGGGACTGGAACGCAAAAGTAGGAAGTCAAGAAACACCTGGAGTAACAGGCAAATTTGGCCTTGGAATATGGAATGAAGCAAGGCAAAGACTAATAGAGTTTTGCCAAGAAAATGCACTGGTTATAGCAAACACCCTCTTCCAACAACACAAGAGAAGAATCTATACATGGACATCACCAGATGGTCAACACCGAAAGGGAGTATAAGAATCTCTTAATGCCTCCAGCCCATACTTTTTTTCTAGTGAAATGCTCTTTAAAATAATAAAACTACATATGACCCAACAATCCCACTACTGAGCATATACCCTGAGAAAACCACAGTTGAAAAAGATACATGTTGCTCAGTGTTCATTGCAGCAGTGTTTACATTAGCTGGGACATGAAAACAGCCTAGAGTCCATTGACAGATGAAGGGATGAAGAAGCTGTGGTATATATATACAATGGAATATTACTCAGTAAAAAAAAGAATGCATTTGACTCAGTCCTGGTGCAGTGGATGAACCTAGAGCCTATTATACAGTGAAGTAAGTCAGAAAGAGAAAAACAAATATCCTATATTAACACATATGTATGGAATCTAGCGGAGAAGGCAATGGCACCCCACTCCAGTACTCTTGCCTGGAAAATCCCATGGACAGAGGAGCCTGGTGGGCTGCAGTCCATGGGGTCCCTAAGAGTTGGACACAACTGAGCAACTTCACTTTCACTCTTCACTTTCATGCATTGGAGAAGGAAATGGCAACCCACTCCAGTGTTCTTGCCTGGAGAATCCCAGGGACGGGGGAGCCTGGTGGGCTGCCGTCTATGGGGTCGCACAGAGTCGGACACAACTGATGCGACTTAGCAGCAGCAGCACAGCAATGTCCCCTCCCTCCTGAACCTCTCTCCCATCCCTCTCCCCATCCCACCCTTCAGCCTGTTGCAGAGCTCTTGTTTGAGTTCCGTGAGTCACACAGCAAAGTCCCGTTGGCTACCTATTTTACATATGGTATTGTAAATTTCTATGTTGCTCTCTCCACACTTCTCCCCTTCTCCCTCCTCTCCTCCCACTGTGCCCATTGGTCTGTTCTGTTTCTCCCTTGCTGCCCTGAAAATAAATTCATCAGTGCCATCACTTCAGATTCCATATATACATGTCAGTATATGATATTTATATTTCTCTTTCTGACTTAACTTTGCTCTGTGTAATATGCTCTAGTTTCGTCCACCTCATTAGAACAGATTCAGATGTGTTCCTTTTTATGGCTGAGTAGTATTCCAATGTATATAGGTACCACAGCTTCTTTATCCATTCATCTGTCGATGGATATCTAGGTTGCTTCCATGTTCTGGCTATTGTAAATAGTGCGGCAGTGAACACTGGAGTACCTATATCTTTTTCAGTTTTGATTTCCTCAGGGTATATGCCTAGGAGTGAGATTGCTGGATCATATGGTAGTTTTATTCCTAGCTTTTTAAGGAGTCTCCATACTATCTTCCCGGAGAAGGCAATGGCACCCCACTCCAGTACTCTTGCCTGGAAAATCCCATAGACAGAGGAGCCTGGTGGGCTACAATCCATGGGGTTGCTAAGAGTCGGACACGACTGAATGACTTCACTTTTCACTTTCATGCATTGGGGAAGGAAATGGCAACCCACTCCAGTGTTCTTGCCTGGAGAATCCCAGGTATGGGGGAGACTGGTGGGCTGCCGTCTATGGGGTCACACAGAGTCGGACACGACTGAAGCGACTTAGCAGCAGCAGCAGCATAGCATCTTCCATAGTGGCTGTATCAGTATCTACCAGCAATGCAAGAGTGTTCCCTTTTCTCCACACCCTCTCCAAAATTTATTGTTTGTAGACTTTTTGATGATGGCCATTCTGACTGGTGTGAGGTGGTATCTCATTGTAGTTTTGATTTGCATTTCTCTAATAATGAGTGATGTTGAGCATCTTTTCATGTGCTTGTTAGCCATCTGTATGTCTTCTTTGGAGAAATGTCTCTTCAGGTCCCTTTCCCACTTTTTGATTAAGTTGTTTGCTTTTCTGGTATTGAGTTGTATGAGGTGCTTGTATATTTTGGAAATTAATTATCAGTTGTTTCCTTTGCTACTATTTTTCCCATTCTGAGGGTTATCTTTTCACCTTGTTTGTGGTTTCCTTTGCTGTACAAAAGCTTTTAAGTTTAATTAGGTTCCACTGGTTTATTTTTGTTTTTATTTCCATTACTCTAGGAGGTGGGTCATAGAAGATCTTGCTTTGATTTATATCATCAAGTGTTCTGCCTATGTTCTCTTCTAAGAGTTTAATAGTTTCTGGTCTTACATTTAGGTCTTTAATCCACTTTGAGTTTATCTTTGTGTATGGCATTAAGTAGTGATCTAATTTCATTCTTTTGCACATAGCTGTCCAGTTTTCCCAGCACCACTTATTGAGGAGGCTGTCTTTGCCCCATTGTATATTTGTGACTCCTTTGTCAAAAATAAGGTCCCTGTAGGTGCATGGGTTTATCTCTGGGTTCTGTATCTTGTTCCATTGGTCTATATTTCTGTTTTTGTGCCAGTACCATACTGTCTTGATGACTGTAGCTTTGTAGTATAGTCTGAGGTCAGGAAGGTTAATTCTTCCAGCTCCATTTTTCTTTCTCAAGACTGCTTTGGCTATTTGGGATCTTTTCTGTCTACATATGAATTGTGAAAATTTTTGTTCTAGTTCTGTGAAAAATGCCTTTGGTAATTTGACAGGAATTGCTTTGAATCTGTAGACCAAATTTGGTAGTATATTTATTTTCACAATATTAATTCTTCCTATCCAGGAACATGGGATATCTTTCCATCTGTTTATGTCATCTTTGATTTCTTTCATCAGTGTCTTATAGTTTTTGGTATACAGGTCTTTTGTCTCCTTAGGTAGGTTTATTTCTAGTTATTTTATTTTATTTTTTTGTTGCAGTGGTGAATGGTATTCCTTAATTTCTTTTTCTGAATTTTCACTGTTAGTATATAGGAGTGCAAGTGATTTCAGTGTGTTGACCATGTATCCTGTGCTGAATTCGCTGATGAGCTCCAGTAATGTTCTGATAGTTTCTTTTGGGTTTTCTATGTAGAGTATCATGTCATCTGCAAACAGTGAGAGTTTTGCTTCCTCTTTTCCTATCTGGATTCCTTTTATTTCTTTTTCTTCTCTAATTGCCATAGCTAGAATTTCCAAAACTATATTGAATAATAGTGGTGAGAGTGGACACCCTGTCTTGTTCTTGACCTTAGAGGGAATGCTTTTAGATTTTCACCATTGAGAATAATGTTTACCATGGGCTTTTTATATATGGCCTTTACTATGTTGAGGTAGGTTCCTCTATTCCCATTTTTTGAAGCATTTTTATAATAAATGGATGCTGAATTTTGTCAAAGGCTTTTTCTGCATTTATTGAAGAACATCTTCATCATTTAAGAAATATTTCATAGACACGAAATTGTGTTCTAGATACTTTAACTTCATTGACATTCTGAGCTTCTCAGAGTGACAATTTACTGAGAAATGAGATTATGTCCTTTCAGGTTTCTTAACACCAACCACAAGGTCAAATAGCTAAATTAAAAAAAATACTATTCTCTTTAACTTTTCTATAGTATTTGACTATGCTGAGAAATTTTCTTTCTAGATATTCTCTATTTTTGTCTTCTCTACTGACACTGCCAGAACTGGACTCTTATCTTCTGTCTTCTGATGTACCATCTGAAATTTTCTCTCCCCATCTCTGCCATTTCATCCTTCCCATTGCCATTAAAATGATCTTTGATTAATTCATATCCCTGCTTAGAAAACAGTGATACTTCCCAGTTACCTATAGGAAAAATTACAAAAATCCTTGGCCATGTATCTAACTCCAGTCTCAGCAGATGCGGGATAATCAGTCTGCCCTCTCTCCATTGGGCCCAGTCTTCCTTGTCCTCCTTCTCTGCAGCCACTTAAGACATGTGACTCTCCAAGTGCTTCCTATGACCAACCTAGGTCTTGGAAGGAGACCATAGCTGTGGAGACCTGAACATCGTTGCAATGGAGAAGAGAGGAAAGGTTGAAAACCAAGAGGCTTGTCTGAACAGTCATGATCTCAGCTGTCTGGGCAAAGTGGTTTACCACTCTGAAAATAACACTGCTGCATGTGTACAGAGACCTCAGTGGAGAAATTCCATGACTTGAGAGCATAGTGGAGTGTATTGGTGTCTTGAGCACATTGGTACTGTTGTTTTGGGATGGGAGAGGGGTAGCTGTGGGCTATGGGAAGGCAAAAGGATGCAAGTGCAAGGGAAGTGACAAATGCTTCCATTTGTCCGAACTTACCCTGAACCACTCTAATCACAAGAATCAGGTTTCCTGGAGAACAGGCTCATGGGTTAAAGAGAGGCTTTTGTGAGGCTATTTTTGGCCATTATTGTGGATGCTGTTACCCATAGTGTGCTTCTGTATATATCATAACCATGGTGACCATATGTTTTTCAGGTTAGCACGTGTCAGGGTGGTAAATTTTAATTTTCCTTGGGAAAATATGGTCACCATAGCTATGAACTGAAAAGAAGAATGATTCTTAGACAACCAGTGCATAATATGCCTAGTCAGTAAAGAGCTATGAAAAATTTAATATATTGAATAAAAACAGTACAAAGCATGGAGAGTCCAAACGAATAAGAATCTGATTTCTACCACCATGTTATCGTCTTCTGATCTGTTTTGTAAATTTTGTCTTCTTTTTAATAACCTTGAAGTGGGGGCCAATTCTAGTGTCAAACTGATTGAACATCTTTGACCCAGTTTTAAAATCCAAGAATTTTTATGAATAAATTGCAATAGAGAATGAATGCACCATCAAATTTGCACATGACTTTGAATTTAGAAAAAGTTGCGCTACCTCCTGAAATCACCATCAGCATTGGGTGACACCATCTTTTTTTGAGCCATACATAGCACTCTTCTGGTTCTTTATAATACCAAGTAGAAGCCAAAACACAGAATGTTGGGTGGATCATGTAAACCGGGCAGAACAGATGTTATAACCATTACTGCCTCTCCTCATCCCATTCACCAGGAGCAGGAGAGCATCTTGTCATTGCTTCCATATCTTCTGTACATCTATACATCTGCTTTTATCAGAGCTCCACCAAGAACGCGGACCACTAATCCTGCAGATTTTCCTTAGACATTAGTTTCAATAATCAAGTATCATTTTTAAAATTTCTTACATTTATTTATTTATTTTATTGACTGACCTACAACATTATGTTAGTTCAATATTTCTGCACATGAAAATGATTACTGTAAGTCTAGTTATCATCTGTCACCACACAGAGGTATTATAATATTACTGATATTACTTTACCGATATAATATTACTTTATTTTCCTTGCTGTACATTTCATCCCCATGACTCATTTATTTTGTTGCTGAAAGTTGCACCTATAAATCTCCCTCATTTATTTTCTCATCTCACTCAACATCCCTCCCCTCTGGCAACCACCTGTTTGGTCTCTATATTTATGACTCTGTTTCTGTTTTGTTATGTTCGTTCACTTGTTTTGATTTTTAGATTCCACATATAAGTGAAGTCATATGGTGTCTGTCTCTCTCTAATTTATTTCACTTAGTGTAATACCCTACAGAATCATGTTGTCCAAAATGGCAAGATTTCATTCTTTACTTGGCTGAGTAATATTCCTTAATCAAGTATCATTAGACTCAAGAAGCCTGCCTAGAATTAATGCTGCAAACGACACCAAACTTTAGAATAATAAGGCTTCCGTTTACATTTTCCTTTCTTTCTTTTTTTTTTTTTTTACATTTTCCTTTCTAAATAAGTAACCAGGCAGGTTTTCTGTGTGTAGTGGGCCTATCAGGATACTCCTGATTTCCTTTCGAGTAGGAAAAGTGGAAAATGTGAGCGGCAATGTGATTTAAGTCTGCGATGTACCACTGAATAGGTCTGGGATGCTGAGTCTGTGTTCTCTGGATCACTTTTATGTCCTTGTGGAAATCAGGCTTCCGTTTGCCTACTTTGTTGTTGAACATGTTACAAACTCTCAGTGTCCCCTTTTGACCCCCTGGACACTGTTGTCTTGGGATTCACTGGCATTTGGGAGGGCTTTGGCAATGGTGGAACAAATCTATCCCTGTATTTTGGGGTATCATGGAGGCTCTGGTGTGTAAGACTGGATGTTTGATATCATTGCCTGCCCTCCCAGACCCTTTCCTCCCACTTCACCTTGTTTTGTGCCCTAGGAGGCTGACCTGTATAAGCTGGAAAAAAGACACCTGGTCCTCAACTTCCAGTTAGCAATGGGAGTTCTGCTGGCGGTCGGAAAGGAGAGAGGGGAATGAGGTCCAGGTGTCTCCATGCCGCTATTCCTCTGTGCTCATGGCGGTTGGCCACCTTCCTCAACTGGAGGCCTCAGCTCCTGTCAGCTCCACTCAGCTTTGCCTCTGGATTCTGCTGCCCGGGCCTTGGGTGGTAGCAGTGCCCTGCTATTACTAGCTTTCAGGTAACACATCATCTCTTGTGCTATGTTATGGGCATCCCTGATCAAAGCTTTGTAAATAGTCCCTTATTAAACTCTCCTCAAATTACCCAGTTTAAGAATGGCATCTCTTTCCTTCTGGGACCCTCAGCAATACAGGGAGTTATTCTTGAATAGGTGATGTTGGTAGAAGAGTCCTGAAGGACTGTTCCGGTGACCCCTAGAACCTGGCAAAGCAATGTAACTGATGCACGCCTGTAAGCTTCCCCTTGATCCTGACAGTGAGTGGGAAGCTCTGGCCACTGTGATTTCTGTCGCTGCCATCTGAGACTGCCTGGGTTACCAGCCTCCTTGTCCCTGGAGGGCAGCTCCACCACCGCTCTGGCTTTTAATAGGAGCCTGAGAGAGAGGAGGAAACAATTCTTCTTCATTATGCTGCTGGCACAGGAGGAGGCAGCAAGTGAGACGAGATTTCAAAGCATCACCCAGTCAATGGTGCCCGTCGTCTCTTCTCTGGTGCTGGCGGCCCAGGTCCATCCTGGCATCAGACGTCAGTGAGAGGAGCTGAGCTGAGGCACCGTGCCTGGTGCCTCCCTCCTGCCGTCTTCTTTGGCATCTCTGTCCCCTTGAAAAGCAGAACCCCATTAGCAAGTGAAATGTCATAGTTTCAAACATGCAAACAAACAGGCCGTGCGGTCTGCCAAGTGGCCTGGGTGAAATCACAAAGAAATCTCAGTGTCCTGCACCTCGCTGGGGCCTCCTCTCAGGGGACTGAGTAATGCTTTCATACAGGAGCAGGACTCACTTTCTCCCTAGCTAGTGGGCATCCAGCTTCAAAGCCATGACTCCTTTCCACCAGTGACCCTGCCTGACCAAGCCTAGTGAAG
The DNA here is from genome assembly GCF_000754665.1 of Bison bison bison. Lineage (NCBI taxonomy): Eukaryota > Metazoa > Chordata > Mammalia > Artiodactyla > Bovidae > Bison > Bison bison. The sequence continues at coordinate 5,738,657 of NW_011494901.1, forward strand.
TCTGCGGGAGCTGGGTGACCCTCTGCCCACTGTCAATTTAAGTGACTGAGTCACTATTTGGGATTCAATGGATCCCCTTTCTCGCATCGTTTTCCAGTCTCAGGTTTCCTGAGGGAAGCTTCCCTCTCCACTTGTGTATTCTTGAGTAGCTCATCAGAAAGAACTCAAGGGCGGCTCCAGATTGAGGAAAGTGGCAGGGACACTATCTGCCCAAACCAGCAGCCAGCTTATCAAATGTGGGTAGCACAAGAGGGAAGAAGATGCTAACTAGAGTTGGGTTCCTTGGCAAAGAAATAGTAAACAGCAAAACAGTTATTTCAGAGGGCAAACTGTTTGCCTCACTAATAAAGCATGGCTCATGATGGAAAATAACTCAGGAGAAAGTAGGGAGCAAATGGATTTAGTTGCTATGGGAACACAGTTGGAAAAAAAACATGCAATATGTAAATACTGTGATTTGGTATTTTAATGTACTTCTTTTCCATGAAGAAAATTCTTTGACAACTAAAACTAACAACTCATTCCTTTGCTATACACAGCGCTGATTGACAGAGGCTGGGCAAGTGGGTTTCTGAATTCCATTTTGCCCCTAGGAGCAAATATATCTTTATACTCAGGCATAAAAATCAAACATCAAGAGCAGTGGTTTTCAACTCTGGCTGTATGTTAGAGTTACTTGGGGAGCTTGAAAAAAATTGGCCACACCAGGTCTGATTAAATCAGTTTCTTGGAGGTGGAGAGGTGGGAGGAGCTGGGCATCGGTATTTTTAAAAAGGTACCTCCCAGTCTTGTCTTTTCTAGTGGGTAGCCAGTGTGGCAAACCAGTGGTCTGAATCCTGATTTGAAATACTTGGTGACTATGGATCACTTATTTTGCCATATGCCTCACTATATTTTATTTTGCCCGATTTTTGATGATTTGGATATTTTAATATCAATACTGTTCAGTGATTAGCAGTCATCAATCTTCCATTATTAATTTTATTATCTTCACCATAATAGATTAGTATTTCTCTTATTATTTGAAACAAACATATACTATATTGCAAATCATCATTTAACCATAATAATGATTAATTACTGTAATTTGAAAAATTATTGATAATAATAATTTGGGAAGTTTAGATGTTGCTCTAAATGTTGATATCAATCTATTTTTTAATAATTACCATAAGTTATCATTAGCTATATAATAAATTGATAGAAAATGTTTTCATACACAAAATTGTTCAATTTGCTTAGCAATAATCCACACAAGAGCTGATAAATGGCATAATTTTTGTTTTTCCAGCTGGGAAAAATGTTACACACAAGAGACATGCACCTTGCATTAGTTTATATATTGCAAGAAGGAAATGGCAACCCACTCCAGTGTTCTTGCCTGGAGAATCCTGGGGATGGCAGAGCCTGATGGGCTGCCGTCTGTGGGGTCGCACAGAGTCGGACACGACTGAAGCGACTTAGCAGCAGCAGCAGCATGGCATACCTGTGTGCAGAACTCCAAAATTATAATTTTTTTTTCTAATTGCCTCACTCCTCGGGCTTTATCTCTACCCAGCATGAAGTCTCAATCCTTCTTCTATGGGATCACTCCATGAACAGGTTAACCCAGAGCTTACTGGTACCCAGAGAGAATTTGATTGCGGAGGAAGGAGAGGTCCTTACAAAGTTAATATTATAGGAGACTAGATTTAATTGTGGAAATCTCACTTGGTTGTCCAATCTAGAGTCAAGTGGTCAGGAGGGGTAAGAGGTTACTTGGGATTCCAACTTACAGAAACTTTGCTTCCAAAACATTCTCACTCTTTCCATCTGTTAAAATTATTGTTAACATGTTCAAACTTTGAAGGCCAGCCTTTGGGTCCAACTTGATTAACCTCAGGTTGTATTTTCCATCCAGGCTGCTGGATCTCCTGAAGACAGGAACAACACAAGGGTTCTTTTCACAATGTCTCCTCTAAAAATCTTTGAGATGACCTCCTCTTGCCCTCTGGACCAGGTTAGATCCTCTATTCTCTGTTACCTGTTTCCATAGCACCATGAGGAAAACCTCTGTACCCCTTAGTACAATAATTAATTCGTAATTACTTACATAATGCTGTGCCAGGTGCTCAGTTGTGTCCGACTCTTTGCAGCCCCATGGACTGTAGCTGGCCAGGCTCCTCTCTCCATAAGATTTTCCAGGCAAGAATACTGGAGTGGGTTGCCATTTCCTCCTCCAGGGGCTTTTCCTGAACCAGAGATTGAACCTGTATTTCCTGTGTCTCCTACATTGCAGAAGTGTTCTTTACTCATTGAACCATCCAGGAAGCCCCCAATTCAGTTACTTAACAATAACTTTTATTAAAAATAAACTTTTGTTATGAAAATTTTCAAATATTCTATAAAGAACCCCCATGAGTCTATTACCCAGCTTTAACAATGACTACATCCTGCCAATCTTGATTTTTGTCTAGTTAAAATAGACAATTTTTGGACTTTCAGTGTCAGTTCTGAAACCTCTTTGAATTGGAAGATATCACTTCTGTTTTTATATGAAACAATGAAATAAACTGTATCAATGACTTTTCTGAGGTCTATCAGAGAAATGAAGTTTCAGGACAAATCACCACCCTGAAATCTGGAGAGAAGTGAACACCAAGAGCCGCAGTTTGGATCTGTTTATCTGAAGTAGAAGCTGCTGGTAATTTTGGTTGTTAAGTGATAATTTTGATGAATTTCTGGAGGCTGAGTGTTAGTATATTGAAAAGCAGAGACATTACTTTGCCAACAAAGGTCCGTCTAGTCAAGGCTATGGTTTTTCCTGTGGTCATGTATGGATGTGAGAGTTGGACTGTGAAGAAAGCTGAGCGCCAAAAAATTGATCCTTTTGAACTGTGGTGTTGGAGAAGACTCTTGAGAGTTCCTTAGACTGCAAGGAGATCCAACCAGTCCATTCTAAAGGAGATCAACCCTGGGTGTTCTTTGGAAGGAATGATGCTAAAGCTGAAACTCCAGTACTTTGGCCACCTCATGCGAAGAGTTGACTCATTGGAAAAGATTCTGATGCTGGGAGGGATTGGGGGCAGGAGGAAAAGGGGATGACAGAGGATGAGATGGCTGGATGGTATCACGGACTCAATGGACGTGAATTTGAGTGAACTCTGGGAGTTGGTGATGGACAGAGAGGCCTGGCATGCTGCGATTCATGGGGTCACAAAGAGTCGGACACGACTGAGCGACTGAACTGAACTGAACTGAATGTGAGCTAGCCCGAGAGTGAGAAAATCCTCATGCTCTGGTTTTAAGGGGATACTCACATTTTGTAGGTTTTACCTCCAGGAACTCTACCAGGTTCTAATGGTGAAGGTTCATGAGAAATGGCTTTGGCAGGAGAGAGGAAGAATAATCATTGAGATATGCCACGAGTGTGTTCCCTAACCAAGGCTTACTCTTCAAGGGGAAAAATGCCAGGAACTTATCTCACTGGGTAAAGAATATTCTTCCTATTCCAACTTCCTTTAGCCTGCCTTGCTTTCATTTAAGTCAAGGAAAAGCTACAAGTGGCACTTCTGAAGGTCACAGCCCAGAGACTGAAGTCCTCTAAAACTGAGATATAATCATATGCTTATAGAATGCTTCCTCTCCCCTATGCCTCACCACAAGACTTACCAAAGGCAAGAATAAAATAGTCTGAAGAGACAAAATAAAGCATCAGGCCCAGACTTAGATATGACACAGATGTTGGAATTATCAGATACAGAATTTAAAATAAGAAGTATGATTTTAAGAGCTCTAATGGAAAAAGTAGAAAAAGTAGACAACCTACAAGGTCCTGTGCTAATGTAAGCAGAGAAATGGAGTTTCTGGGGAAGAATCAAATGAGAGCTGTAAATAAACAACTACTGTAACAGAGATGAAGAATGTCTTGATGTCTTATCAGTAGACTGGACACAATCAAAGAAAGAATCATTGAACTTAAAAAAAGTCAATAGGAATCTCTCAAACTGAAATTCAAATTGGAAAAAAGAATGGGGAAAAACTACAGAGATCAGAACTCATTACTCAAGAACCATAGGTACTATTTCAAAAGGTATAACAGATGTATAATTGGAATATCAGAAGAAGAAAGAGAGAACACAGCAGAAATATTTGAAGTATATTGGACAAGAACTTTCCAAATTAATGACAAACACCAAAGAACAGGTCCAAGAAGCTCATAAAACAGTGTCAGAATAAATACCTGTTTGACATATCATATTCAAACTGCAGAATGCTGAACACAGAGTGAAAATTCCAAAAGAGGCTAGAAGAAAGAATACCTTACTTGCAGAGGAACAAGGATAAGAATTACAGTGAACTTCTCATCAGTAACCTTATAAGCAAGAGGATAGAATGAAATATATGGAGTGTTGAGAGAAAGCCCCATCAACCTAGAATTTTATATTTGCTAAAATTATCCTTCTAAAGTAGAGAAATAAAGGCATTTTCTGATGAGAAAAAGTGAAGGAATTTATGACCACCAGATCTTCTTTGGAGGAAATGTTAGAAATTTTTCAGGCAGAAGGAAAATGAAATGGGTCAGAAACTTGGGTCTATATAAAGAAAGAAGAGTGTTAGAAAAGGAATAAAGATAATATCTTTTATGTACCTATTTCTTCTTATTAACTGTATTTATTTGAATTTTGGCTGTGCTGGGTCTTCATTGCTGCCTGTGGGTTTTCTCTAGTTGCGATGAGAGGGGGCTACTTTCTGGTTGCAGTGGATGGGCTTCATGCTGTGGTGGCTTCTCTTTCTGCAGAGCACAGGCTCTCCAGGACTTGGGCTTCAGTAGCTGTGGCATGGGGGTGCAGTAATTAGCTTGCAGACTCTAGAATGTGGGCTCAGTAGTGTGTGCATGGGCTTAGTTGCCTGGTGGCATATGAAATCTTCCTGGACTAGGAATTTAACCCATGTCCCCTGCATTGGCTGGCAGATTCTTAGCCACTGGATTATCAGGGAAGTCCAATTTACCTTATTCTTAACTGATCTAAAATATACCCATTTATTTAAAGTATTAAGAGTAATTATGTATTGGGTGATTATGTATGGATAAATGAAATGAGTGATCGTGCTTTCATTAGAGATGAGAAGGAGGAATTAGGAATAGTCTTATAAATTACTTGCACCCCACATACATAGGAAAAATTTGAACTAGAAGTTAAAAATACTACTTATAGTAGCATAAAAGTAAGCACTCAGTGTAATCCAACAAAATGGGTACAGAAACTGTATTAAGAAAATATAAAAGTCAGTATTTAAAAGTTATTAAAAAATCTTAGATAAATGGAGAGATAATCTGTGTTCATGGACTGGAAGATTCAATATTGTTAAGACATCAGTTTTTTCCAAGTTGATCTATAGATTCAAAAAAATCTCAAAATCCAAGCAAGTTATTTTGTAAGTATTGACAAATGGATTTAATGTTTACATGGAATAACCAACTCAGTGCTGAAGAACAGACACAAAGATCACTGGAACAGGTAGGAGCCCAGAAATCAACCAACACAAATATAGGCAAATGACCTTTAACAAAGGAATAAAGGCCATTTAATGGAGAAAGGATAATATTGTCAACAACTGGTGTTGGGACACTTGGATGTCCATACTCAAAAACATGAGCCTAGACATAGATTTTTCACCATTCACAAAAGTTAACTCAAAATATATTGTAAATCTAAGTGTAAAATACAAAGCTATAAAACTTCTAGAAGAAAAATGGGAGAAAATCTGGATGGCCTTGTGTTTGGTTATGAGTTTTTAGATCTAACACCAAAATCCTAATCCATGAGAAAATGATAAATTTAACTTTATTAAAATCTAAAATCAATAATTCTGCTCTGTGAAAATGCTTTTGAGAGAATGAAAAGACAAGCCATAGATTGGCAGAAAATATTTGCCAAACACCTATCTTATATCTTAAAAGGGACTTGTATAAAATGTATACAAACATCTTTTAAAACCCAGCAATTAGAAAACAACCCAATTGAAAAATGGAAGAAAGATCAGAAAATGTATACAAAAATCTTTTAAAACCCAGCAAAAAGAAAGCAACCCAATTGAAAAATGGAAGAAAGATCAGAACAGATACTTCACCAAAAAAAAAAAAAAAGGATATATAGATGTGAAATTAGCCTATTAAAAGATGCTAAATATCAGTTGTTTTTAGGGAATTGTAAATTAAAATAACAGTGAGATACCACTCCATACCTATTAGAATGGCCAAAATCCAAAAATCTAACAATTCCAATAGCTGACAAGGATGTGGAGCAATAGGAACTCTTATTCCCTGCAAGATTATTCAGCCACTTTAGAAGCTAGAATAGTAGTTTCTTACAAATTTAATTATAGCTTTCACATAGGATATAACCAACTGATTAAAAACCTTATGCCCTTATACAAACATGCACATGAATGTTTTTAACAGTTTTATTTATAAGCAACAAAAAATGGAAATAACCAAAATGTACTTCAGTATGTGAATAAATGAAAAGCTATGTGACATCCATACAATGGAATATTATTCAGTGACAAATAGAAATGAGCTATCAAGTTATGAAAAGACATGCATGAATCTTAAATGTGTATTGCTAAATGAGAGAAGTCATTCTGAAAATGCTATATACTATATAATCCTGTTATTTAACATTCTGGAAATTGTGAAACTATAAAGATGGCAAAAAGATCAGTAGTTGCCAGGGATTTAGGGGTGGGGATTTAAGGATGAAGCATAAGACATTTTTTAGGGTGATCAAATTATTCTGTAGGACACTGTCGTGGATGAGTACATGACAAAATGCATTTGTCAAAACCTGTAGAACTTTAGAATACAAAATGTGAACCTTGATGTATCAAAGTTAAAAAAATGATTTAGGCAGTGCTGGATGGGATGGAGAATATGACAAATATGACAGAGCAATCTAGCTGTATTACAAATATATGAAACGATTCACTAAATGGGGTGCAGAAAAAAGTGCTGACCTAAGTAACTTTGGAAATGAACCGAGGCTGTAGGACTTAAGGCAAAGGGGAGTGTTGGTAAGCATTGTACTCTAGTTAATAAAGTTGTTTCCCATGAAAGTACTAATTAAAAATTCTGACCCTGCTATAATATATGGTGGAATTCAGTGATTAAGTAGATGGTGCATGGTGGCAATCAGCTTTTTTTTTTTTTTCCTGTTGGAGTTGGTTACATATAAGCAAGGGGAGTAGGTTAGAATTGTTCTCATAGTAAGAGAGTTGGAGATATCAGTATGAACTCATGTTTAGCATACTATAGATATAGATGATTGCATGTAGTAACATTTATTTATAGATAACATTATATTCATGGGGTAGTATCCACATATGTATTTCCTTGCTCTATTGAGAGGCTAGAAGCAGCACAACCTCTGTAGCAACCTGTAGCATCCAGCAACTGGATCTTGGTTCTAACACTATTCTCCCATATAAGAAATAAAGAAACAGCTAATTCTAGCACTGAGAGAGGATATTTACAAGTTGATTCTACAGCATCTTCTTTTGCCAGAAAATAAGGAACTTATATGCAGAGTACATCATGAGAAACACTGGGCTGGAAGAAGCACAAGCTGGAATCAAGATTGCTGGGAGAAATATCAATAACCTCAGATATGCAGATGACACCACCCTTATGGCAGAAAGTGAAGAGGATTTAAAAAGCCTCTTCATGAAAGTGAAAGAGGAGAGTGAAAAAGTTGGCTTAACATTGAACATTCAGAATCCTAAAGTCATGGCATCTGGTCCCATCACTTCATGGGAAATAGATGGGAAACAGCGGAAACAGTGTCAGAATTTATTTTTGGGGGGGCTCCAAAATCACTGCAGATGGTGGCTGCAGCCATGAAAGTAAAAGATGCTTACTCTTTGGAGGGAAAGTAATGACCAACCTAGATAGCATATTGAAAAGCAGAGACATTACTTTGCCAACAAAGGTCCATCTAGTCAAGGCTATGGTTTTTCCAGTGGTCATGTATGAATGTGAGAGTTGGACTGTGAAGAAAGCTGAGCACCGAAGAATTGATGCTTTTGAACTGTGGTGTTGGAGAAGACTTTTGAGAGTCCCTTGGACTGCAAGGAGATCCAACTAGTCCATTCTAAAGGAGATCAGTCCTGGGTATTCATTAGAAGGACTGATGCTGAGGCTGAAACTCCAATACTTTGGCCACCTCATGTAAAGAGTTGACTCATTGGAAAAGACTCTGATGCTGGGAGGGACTGGGGGCAGGAGGAGAAGGGGACAACAGAGGATGAGATGGCTGGATGGCATCACCGGCTTGATGGACCTGAGTTTGGATGAACTCCGGGAGATGGTGATGAACAGGGAGGCCTGACATTCTGCGATTCATGAGGTCGCAAAGAGTCAGACGGGACTGAGTGACTGAACTGCAGGAAATTCTAACCCCCAACCCTCCCCGCCGCCCCTGCAAAACCCAGGACTCCCTCAACCCCTGCCGACACCAGCAATTGGGATATGTTAAAGGAACATGGGAGCCAATGGCAAAAGCTGGAACAATTTAAGAAACAAGATAAATAAAATAATATTGGCTCATAACCAAAAATATAAAAATAAATACCCGTGAGTTTACACTGATATAAACAATTGAATAATAAATAATGTGGCAACTTCCCAGGTAGTCCCGTGGCCAAGACTGCACACTCATACTGCAGGGGACCTGGGTTCCATCCCTGGC
>NW_011494901.1:5747485-5752905 GCF_000754665.1 Bison bison bison
TGGCCCTGGGTTCAATCTCTGGCCAGAGAACTAGATCCTGCATTCTACAGCTAAAGATCCCACATGCATCAGTGGAGATCCAAGATCCTGAGCGTTGCAACTCAGATTCCAGCTCAAATAAACAAATATTAAAAAAAAAAAAAAAACTGGGAGAGAGCTGAAATCTTCCCCGTAGAAAGATTACAAGTAGTTTATGTTGATACTCTGCTCTCAAGGAGGGGAATCATAACTCCTCACACTTTAGTGTGAGTTGTGCACTCTGAAAAGCACAGTAGGGACGAGAAGAAGTACTGAGTAATTTCATGGTGGAGAAATCAGATCAACACCACCTGAAGCCAGGTGATCAAGATTAATATCCACAGTGATAAGTCATGTCGATAGTGAGTGCTCTTGATAGGATATGATGAAAATGTACCTTAATTCTGAGATTTTCCTTCCAAGAACATTTAACTCCAGTCTAATTATGAGACAAATCTCAACTGAGGAACATTCTGCAAAGGACCTGACTAGGATTCTGCAAACTGTCAAAGTCATGACAACAAAGAAAATCTGAGAAACTATCAGAGCCTGGAGGAGATTGAGGAGACATGATTATTAAATGTAATGAGGCATCCTGGATGGGATTCTGGATTAGAAAGAAGACATTAGGTAATAACTAAGGAAATCTGAATAAAGAGTGGACTTTAATAATAATAATATATTATTATTATATCAGTTATTATATATAGTTAATATATCAACATTGGTTCATTAATTGTAACAAATGTACCATATTAATGTATAGAAATATATATGTGCTCAGTTGCTCAATTGTGTCCAACTCTTTGTGGCACCATAGACTGTAGCCTGCCAGGCTCCCTCTGTCCATGGAATTTTCCAGACAAGAATACTGGAGTGGTTGCCAGTTCCAACTCCACGGAATCTTCCTGACCCATGGATTGAACCCAAGTCTCTTGTGTATCTTGGCAGGTGGATTCTTTACTGCTAGTGCCCCTGGGTAAGATGCTAATAATAGAAGAAACTGGGTGTGGAATATATGGGAACTTTGTATTATCTTGATATTTTGTTTTTGTCAATATAAAACTGTTCCAGGACAGTTTACTTTTTAATACAAAGGTAATTTTCAGAAATGCCTTCTAGAGCATAGATAAAGTAAATCCAGACACTATTTCAGAGTCTAAGGGGAGGCATTTTACCTGCAGGAAGACAGTAGGTACTGAAGGGCCTCAGAGACCATGACACGTGATCCAAGCTCTGGATGGATGTTCATCTGTAGCTTGAAATAACCTCCGTCATCTACGCCCAGCGGTACTAACCTGGGGCGAAGACACCATGTGGAGGGTGTATTGATTTTGTCACAGTAATTGGGGGATGCACAACTGGCACTTGGTTGGTGAAAAACAGTAGATGCTTAATATCCTGCAATATATAGAATAGCCTTCTGCAGTGAAGACTTGTCTTCCATCCTGCATAATTGCCTCTGTACTTCTGTTTAGGTGGAAAACCTCTTGAAAATGATCTAAGTCCAGACTTGATCTCCATTTTGTATGTAAACACTAAAGATATTTTTCATGATTTTAGTGCACATATAATTTTCCAGAAATGTCACTGTCATATAAATCCAAGAGAAGGTTATAATTTGCTTTGTTAAGAAGCGTTCACCTTTTTGGAAAAATCATACCCCTGAACGTAAAATATGGCATTTGATATTTGAGTCACCAATACAGCATGTTGGAAAAAAGCTTTTGCTTTTATGGTGTTTTACATATAAATGGAGTAGCTATATAATTTACTATCCATAAGAAACACTTTTGAGTGTAAAAAGAGGATGCTGTTAATGGTCATCAGGAAAATGGGCATAAACATGATTGTCCTAGGAAAACTGGGTCATACAAGGGAACCTGGGAAATGGAGTTTTAGGTTTCTAGCACCACAGTCTAGGAAGACATACCACAAAGAGATGAGAATAAAAAATCTAGAGCGGCAAAATCCACCAAACTTTAGATCAAATATCAAATAAAGAGAGGTTATAAAATTTTCCTCTACAATGGTGAGTTTGTCAGTTTTCCCGTGGTTCCTTCAGCTTTTGCTTGTATTTTTGAAGTCCTACACTATTGTAATTGAGAAATCAGCTATCAGTCTAATGGAAATTATTTACTGGTAATCCGTTTTTTTGTTTTTTTTTTTCTCTCTGGTTGATTTAAAAATCTCTTTGCTTTTGATATTTATAGTTTCACTATAATGGGTCAAGGTTGTTTGTTTTTTTTCCTTTTTCTTTCTTGTCTTCATTGGAGTTTATTGTGTTTCCTAAATCTGTGGATAAAATTTCCCTGGGAAAATTCTGTCATGATGCTTCTACCTCTTTCTATTATCCCTTTTTAGACCTCAGGTTAGACCTATGTTGGGCCTCCTCTTTTTGGCCTCCATATCTTTTTAAACTCTGGCAATTTTTTCACTTCTGTATATCCATGCTGTATTTTATATCTATCTATCTATCTATCTATTTTAAACCTAATTTTTCAATTTACTCACTCTTTCTAGTTTTACACAGTTTGACACATCAACTGAGTTTATACTTTCAATTTTTGTATTTTTTTATTTCTAGGAATTCTATTTTGGCATATTTTATCTGAATTATTAATTTTGATAAGCTTTTCTCCCCTTTAAATAAGAATAAAGTATCAAAAATTAAATACTCTCGTTAGATAATTTCTTTAAACACATTAAGTGCACTTGTTTCATATTCTGTATCTGATAATTATATCTGTAGTCTGTGTGGTTCTGATTCAGCAATTTTTTCTTTATTCTCAGTTGGGATCATGGTAGCTTGTTTTCTTGTGTGTTTGGTGATTTGAGAATTCTGAGATGGTACTGCTGGAAGCTTTGTCTGTGAGAACTCCTGAGGCTTGAGTTTTGTTTTCCTCTAGAGAAAGTTAACTTTGCTTTTGCATGACCAACTCAGAATTATTTAAAATGATGATATCAACTGAGTTTTTAAGTTACATATATAGTGTGAATTTTATCTCAAAGAATGTGAACTTGTGCTTAGGGATTTATAGGGAAATATTTTTTTCCTGTTCCATCCAGAATCTGGTTTGAATCAGACAGTGTCTTTACAGACTTTTGGTTTGGCGCTGTTTCTTCTTTCCTCTGAGGACTGTCCTTTGGGAATCCTAGCTTTATGCAGTCATCTCCTATCTCACCTCCAGCCCTGCCCAAGCCCAGGCTGAGTGTCTTATCTCTGTGAGTGAGTGAGTGAAGTCACTCAGTCGTGTCCGACTCTTTGCGACCCCGTGGACTGTAGCCTCCCAGGCTCCTCCGTCCATGGGATTCTTCAGGCAAGAATACTGGAGTGGGTTGCCATCTATCTCTAGGGCTTATTAAAACCCAGGCACTTATCTGCAAGGAATTGGCAAATTCCCACAGGCTTCCACTACCCACGTACCCCTATATACCTGAACCATTTTATACTCCTTACACAGAAGTCTATCTTGATTTGAATTGCACGAAAGAGACATGAGATTCTTTCTACATAACTCTCTAATGTGTAATGAAGGGAGTAAAGGTTACAGGAAGGGATTGTATCAGTGTAAGGAAGACAGCTCCCCAATAAAATGAGCTGTTTCATAAGGTAGCAAGTTTCCTGTCACCATAAGGATTCAAGGATAAGCTGGACAATCACTTATCAGCGATGATCAGGTATAGAGGATGGGACTGGACAAGAACTCTGCCATCTTCTCCTTCTCCGTGCTCCATGCTGACCTGCATGTCGGAACCAGAGCTGTAATGCACTGAGGAAGACGACTCCTCTCCCTGGCCATCTGAAAGTTTAAACTGCTGGCCTGCCCCGCCTGCTCTCTGCCCACAAACGGCTCCTTGACCCTGGCAGCAGAGCTGTCTGAGTCTGACAGGCTGGCCAGAGCATGCGACGCCTGTGCTGCTTGGTACTTCTGTTCACGTGGCCGCATCCCCGGGCCCTGTCAGGTGGCCATGGTTTGTCTTGGCCACGTCACTGCCAAGGGGGAGGTGGACAGAGGGCAGGATGAGTGAGCAACAGGTGTTACCAGGAGTCTAGACAGAAAAGTATCCTTATACCCACAGAAGCGTTCGTTTAAAATAGCTCTTTCCCCAAATATTCTTCTGGTGGCACTGGGCCCGTCTGTGCTGTGGTTGAAGATCATTTGGCAGCTCTCATTCCTGCAATCAGAGAATGGCTTCTGGGGCTGTAAAATCATCAGTGAGTTAAGCCAATTAGCTCAGCCAGGAGAGGATTAGACACACCAGCTCTGGTACCAGGGCAACTCCATAAGCTGATTTTACACAGTTTTAGTGTTTTTGCTTACCCCTTTTTCCTCCTGGGTGGTTGTAATTTAACTCGGATGAGGCCCCAGCGGGTGACACCTTTGGGTGCTTTTTTAACTGTCTTTGGAGAAACTGCGTGAAAAGTGTTCACACTTCTCATGCTTGGTGTAGTGAGGAGAGGAGAACGGCCCTGCAAACATGGGCAGTCTGTTTATATGAGAGTAGTAAAATGTCCTTTTCCTATTTGAAAAGGATTGGAAACTCACAGAGCTCAGTCACAGGGACTAGGATGAGGCTCTATCAAGAGTGATGGGATCCTGAAGGCCCTACATGGAACCCAAGCTGATAATGAGGTTAAAGCCAAAGGGGCCAGTCTGATGTGAGCCAGAGGGGACTGATCTGTGTTATTGCACATTAGTGCTCTGGGTTACATGTAAAACTGAGGTTAGTTCAATGTTATTCTGGCATGGAAATGACAGTGAATTCATGGGTGAACAGAGCTGAGTTTATAAAGGGATACCCCCTCCTTACCCCAAATGATTTTTTTTTTGTTTCTTTTGTTTTGGCTTTTGTTACTGTGAACAGAAAAAAGGGATAGGACAAGAATACAAAAAAGCCCACTCTTCCAGAAAAACTACTGATAACATTTTGATGTATATCCTTCCAGATCCTTCTCTCTCTCTCTCTCTGTGTTTCTTTTTACAGAATTGGAACCAGACTCTGTCATCCACTTTTCCTACTTCTTATATTGATTCAGTCAAAAGATAGTTAAAGCATGACTACCCTGTGCTTGATCCTGTCCGAGGCACTGGGGGTATGTTGATGAACAAAACAAATCCCTTACCCTTGTGGAGCAGACAGTCTAGAAAGTATTCTGCAGTGAGCGTCCTGTCATATGCATAGATCCTCTAATGGAAGAGCATTTTTCAGAGCTATGTACTATTCCACGATATAGATGGATTTTAATGTCTTTGTGTCCTATAGTTGGACATTCAGATGGTTTGTAACTTTTTGCTCTTATGAACAATGATTTGATGAACATTTTGGTAGCTAATGTGTGTGGCACAGCTTTATTAGCAGGAAGGCTGTAATGGAAAGTTAATAAAATGAAATGTTCC
>NW_011494901.1:5753005-5763864 GCF_000754665.1 Bison bison bison
ATGAAATGTTCCCTTTGGTAGGGCAATAAATGTGTACTCTCTGGTTGTGATCTGCAGGCAATTAGGTGCAGACATTTGAGCTCAGAGGGTATCACTGACAAATTGGCTGACTGCGTGGCTTAGGCTGGGGCAGGCAAGTCACGTGTGAATATGTTTCAGCTGACCCAGATGGCCAGCCTGGCAGCACTGAGATCTGTGATCTATTAAGGACATATGTAGGTTTCAAGGGTCTTGAGAGGCCCACTGGCTTTCACTGTGGTTTCCAAAATAAAGATGTGCCCCTACATGATGATACGCTACTTGAAATGACGTCTTTGCAAACCAAAGAAAAGGGTTCTATGCAGCACACACAAGTGAGTTGGGGACAGCCTGCTCTGTGCACTGAGGGTTGGGCACAGACAGCAGGGTGTGTAGAAGGACCAGCTTTCGTGAAGGCCTTTCCACACACTGAGCCATTGTGAGCAGAATGGGAGCTGTCGGAAGGAGATGACACCACTCACAGGAATTAAGGGTTGCTTTCGAGGGGCTGCCTGACTTTGTAGATGGCACTGGTGGGGCTTTAGATTGTGCACGTACATCCCTGCTGTGCTCTTAATGCTCCCTGAAGGAAATGAGTTCTTACTTGTGTATAAGTCCAAAATATTGGGAAAATTTTAAATACTATCTTCTTTCACACCACCCTCCCATCTTCACCAAATTCTGTCCAGTCTCCCAGACAAAGTGTCTTGAATCTGCATTCAGTGCCTAATTCTCCCTCACTTGAAGAACTGCAGGAGCTCTCAAGGGTCTCCCGGTGTCCACTTTTCTGAGTCCTCGTTCCCACGGGACAGCTCAGGGGACCTTTGTGATGTGAGCTTTGCATCACATTACTGCCCCTTAAAAATCTTCAGTGGCCTCCTGTTGCCTACAGGATGCCCGACTTCCTTAGAGACTGACAAGCTTCTAAACTGCCCAGTCTACCTAACCAGCCCTGCCCCAGCCTCACCCATACCTGTGTCCAGCTGTGTCCAGCTTGCGGCTACAGGGAGTGAATTCATTCAGCCCCACTGTGTTCCAGCACAGGCTCTTCCCTTCTGCCTGGGGTCATCCCTGCTTTTTGTTCCTTGGTGTGTTCCTCTTCGTATCCAGAACCTTCTTTGTTGTGGCCCTATTGCATGATGTCCATCTTTGTATTATAACTTATCCTGCTGCTCATTTGCTTGTTGGCTTGTGAGTATCCCTTGCTTGTTGTTGTCCAGTCACTAAGTCACATCTGACTCTTTGTGACCCCATGGACTGCAGTACACCAGGCTTCCTTGTCGTCCACGATTCCCCAGAGCTTGCTCAAATTCATGTCCATTGAGTTGGTGATGCCATCCAACCATCTCATCCTCTGTCGTCCCCTTCTTCTGCCTTCAATCTTTCCCAGCATCAGGGTCTTTTTTAATGAGTCGGCTCTTCTCTTCAGGTGACCAAAGTATTGGAGCTTGCTAGACTGAGGATGAGGACTGAATCTTGTTCAATTTTGTATCTCCTCTCCCATAGCAGTGCTTGACAAAGATTTGTTGTTGAGTGTGGAGCTGATAAAATCTGGGCTGCAAAGATGTTTTCTTTGATGCGTAGCTAAGCAGATAGACTGTGTTCCCAGTGCCTAGTTCTGATTTACATTTTCAGACATCTTTTAAAGATTTTTATTCTAAAGACCATTAATTATGTTATGTGTTGTTGTTGCTCAGTCACTTAGTTGTGTCCAACTCTTTGCAACCCCATGGACTGCAGCACACCAGGCTTCCCTGTCCTTCACTGTCTCCCAGAGTCTGCTTAAACTCATGTCCATTGAGTTGATGATGCCATCCAACCATCTCATCCTCTGTTGCCCCCTTCTCCTCCTGCCTTCCATATTTCCCAGCATCAGGGTCTTTCCCAATGAGTCGACTCTTTTTATCAGGTGGCCAAAGTATTGGAGCTACAGCTTCAGCATTAGTCCTTCTAATGAGTATTCAGGGTTGATTTCCTTATGGATTGACCAGTTTGATCTCCTCGCAGTCCAAGGGATTCTCGAGTCTTCTCCAGCACCACAGTTTGAAAACATCAATTCTTTGGAGCTCAGCCTTCTTTATTGTCCAACTCTCACATCTGTACGTGACTACTGGAAAAACCATAGCTTTGACTATATGGATCTTTGTTGGCAAAGTGATGCCTCTTTTTTCAAAATACTGTCTAGATTTGTCATAACTTTTCTTCCAAGGAGCTGCTGCTGCTGCTAAGTCGCTTCAGTCGTGTCTGACTCTGTGCGACCCCATAGACAGCAGCCCACCAGGCTCCTCCGTCCCTGGGATTCTCCAGGCAAGAACACTGGAGTGGGTTGCCATTTCCTTCTCCAATGCATGAAAGTGAAAAGTGAAAGTGAAGTCGCTCAGTCGTGTCCGACTCTTAGTGATCCCATGGACTGCAGCCCACCAGGCTCCTCCATCCATGTGATTTTCCAGGCAGGAGTACTGGAGTGGGGTACCATTGCCTTCTCCGTCCAAGGAGCAAGCATCTTTTAATTTCATGGCTGCAGTCACTGTCCGCAGTGATTTTGGAGCCCAAGAAAATAAAGTCTGTCGCTGTTTCCATTTTTTTATGCTACACGAGGGATGTTTTTAGAATTGATTTTCACACATGCTTTCTTAGACACATGATTTGATGTTGCAAACACACACACACCTTATTCAACTAGTAAATGGTGAATTCAAACACAGGACTCTCTGACCTCAGACTGTGCTTTTGTATTCTATACTCTGATACCTGGCGGTGCTGGGGGTGCTGGTATTTAGGGTTCAAGAGAAGGAGCTGTAAATGGAGAGAAAGGGAAATGTGAAAAAAGGAAAAACAAAAATAAAAAAATGACTATTTGTATTTAATTAGACATTTAAAAATAGGCAATTTCTTTCTCTTTCAGTGTTTATTGTCATATTTGTCAAATGTGAATAATAATGTTCTGCCTCATAAGATAGCTATAAGGATTAAATAGGATAATGTATCTTATATAGCAAGTACTTAAAAAGTAGCAATTATATTTATTTTCCCAGAATTCCTGGCTTCCTCTTTTTCCATGTGCTCAAGAATCTGTGAGTGGGCCCTAAGAGAGATAAATCTTTGCAGATGGAAAGCTCAAGGTTGTCTGTAATTGATGAGAAGTAGACAGCTATTAAATACTCCTTCAGAAGTATCTGAAGACCCCCATGCTCCTTCTGCCCTACCACCTCTCTTATTTACTCCATGAAATCCCACAGTGAGATTTCACCCAAGCCCACGGTCATTGATAAAATCTGATATCTTTCTAGAGTTAACAAATTAAAACTTTACAACTCCATGAAATTGAGTTTTGGGTTCCTTCCTCAGAAAAGGATTTTGATTTGAGCAGGCGACCTGGGGCTTAGTTTGGGGAAGAATTATCTGGTGAAGAAAAGGCTGAAGGAAGGAAGTAGTGGAATAAGGGATTCTGCAGAAAACTACTCTGGGCTGTATTATCCAAGATTGGCATCTACCTTCATTGTTCCTGCCATCTTGTGCAGGATTGTCTCTTGAAATATTTCTTTAATATTTTACTGCAGTCTTTTGCTATAATTCTATTGGAATTTATATGACAAGGAAGTATGCTAAGGGAAGTGAGAGAAAAAAAAAGGACCTGAATTGCCCGATATACATTCTGGAAATCCTAGAGCTGAGCTTACTGGTAGACTCAGTTTAGGACAAGGCCCAAGGGGCAGGACTGATGGGGAAAACATGATAAGCTTTTATTTTAATGTGATAAACTAGATACACATAAGAGTTACCATTTCTAAGCACATGGTTCAGTGAAGTTAAGTACTGTTACATTGGTGTTTAACCATCATATCATCCATCTACAGAACTTTCTTCATCTTCCCAAACTGAAAAATCCATACCCATTAAGCAATAATTCCTTGTCCTTCCAAACCCAGACCTTGGTAAGTTCCATTATGTTATCTGTCTCTGTAAATGTAACTATGCTAGGAATCTCATATAAGCGGAATCATATAGTATCTGCCCTGTGGTGCCTGTCTCGTCTGGCTTAGCAGAATATCCTTGAAGGTTTTATATTTGAAGTCTATCCATGCTGCAGCCCCCCCCCTGCTTTTAGAACTGCTTAGGAGAAGGCCATGGCACCCCACTCCAGTACTCTTGCCTGGAAAATACCATGGATGGAGGAGCCTGGTGGGCTGCAGTCCATGGGGTCGCAAAAAGTCAGACACGACTGAGCGACGTCACTTTCACTTTCATGCGTTGGAGAAGGAAATTGCAACCCACTCCAGTGTTCTTGCCGGGAAAATCCCAGGGATGGGGGAGCCTGGTGGGCTGCCGTCTATGGGGTCGCACAGAGTCGGACACGACTGAAGCGACTTAGCAGCAGCAGCAGCAGGAAGCAGGAATGAGCAAGGTGACCACTGTCTACTAGGCCTCAGGCCCTAGGCCTGAATTCAAGAAGTGGGTGCCTGGGCGATCATTTGCCTTTCAAGGAGCTTGCTGATAGCATTGTTCGCATTTCCTTAGCTGCAGGAGATGCAGGAGACATGGGTTCTATCCCTGGATCAGAAAGATCCTCTGGAGATGGAAATGGCAACCTGCTCCAGTGTTCTTGCCTGGAGAACTCCATGGACAGAAGAGCCTGGCAGGCTACAGTCCATAGGGTCGCACAGTCGGACACAGCTGAGCACGTATGCACCAACAAGGCAGGAAAAGACCCGCTGACCGTTCTCTTTGTTCACTGCCTTCCCCTACTCGGGGGCTATTAGAATCGAAAGCAGCCAATTCTTCCCAGTGAAAAGCCTTTGCAGGGTTGGCAGTGAGGCTGGGTACCATTAGGAGCCAGGACAGAATCATTCCCGTTTAGGAATTAGGCCGCAGTTGACCATGTTTGGTTCTAATTCATGTTTTGAAACAGCCCTCCCCTGCCTCGGGTGGCTTCTGCCTCTCACACAATGTGCGGCTTCTGCGGTAGGCTGTAGAAAGCTTGTCACTTCTGTGCTGGTCATGCTGACCGCCACGTGGGGGTATTGGCAAAGCTGGGCAGTGGCGGCCAGTCTCCTGGACAATTGCCTTGGTCCCTGCTTGGAAGTCTTGTCATGTCTGATGTGGCAGGATCCGGTTTCTAGAGGAAAGGTTCCTCTGGGATTTGGATGAAATCTGGGCTGTCCTATCCCCAGAAAAATCTGAGCAGGCAGCAATTGTAATTAATACTCAGTGAATCATGCCCACTGGGGGTTAACTCCTGTCAGCCCAATGTTCTGAATGGGTGGAACACATGGTGTTGTTTGGGTGCTAGCCATGCTTGCTAATGAAGAATTCACTTCACTTCTCTTGGCCTTAAGGTTAGTCAAGGATAGATGCCCAGAAATAAAGTAGTGTCCTAAAAGCTACCTCCCACAGCTCTGACGGCTTTGCTTTCTCCTCCTCAAGGGGATTCATCTCGCTTTTAAGCCGCTTGCATATATTTTCACTTCTG
Organism: Bison bison bison; assembly: GCF_000754665.1. Classification (NCBI taxonomy): domain Eukaryota; kingdom Metazoa; phylum Chordata; class Mammalia; order Artiodactyla; family Bovidae; genus Bison; species Bison bison. The sequence goes on from NW_011494901.1 coordinate 5,758,494, forward strand.
AATAAAGTAATTCTTTTTCAATTTTTTTGTTTACTTTTTAAATGCTTTTTTCCCCATACATTTTAAAGATTGAAGTATAATTGATTTATAGTCAACAGCAAAGTGATTCAGTTGTACATATTGGTATGCATTTGTATACACTTATATATGTATATATATTTTTTTCAGATTCTTTTCCATTATAGGTTGTTACAAAATATTGATTATAGTCCTGTGCTACACAGTAGATCCTTTTTGTTTATCTATTTTATCTGTAATAGTATGTATCTATTAGTATATTTTTATTAATCCTCAATATATTAATATATATTAATGTTAGATATATTAATTCCAAATATAGTGGTATATGTATGTTAATCTCAAACTCTTAATTTATCTCTCCCCCTGCTTACACTTTGGTAACCATAAATTTGTTTCCTATGTCTGTGAGTCTGCCTCTGTTTTGCCAATAAGTTCAATCATCCGATATCTATTTTGCAAATAAGTGATATCATATGATTTGTCTTTGTCTGATTTATTTAGTGTGATAATTTATAGGCCCAGAGTAAGACAACTCTGAAGAAATTTTTAAAGTAAAATTTAGCACATATATAAAGTACACATCATAAGTCAGCAGGTTGATGGATTCTCCTAAAGTTTAAAATCCATGGAAAACACAGATCAAGAAGTAAAATATTCCTATAGTTTCGGAACCTTCCCGCTCTTGCAGGCCCTCTTCCAAGGGAAACCAATATCCTGATTTTTAATATCCTAGATTAGTTTCACCTACTTCTCAATAAGAACTTTGTCTGTTTTTGAGGCAACAGTGTATATACTTTAGTGTCTGGCCTGCTTTACTTAACACTGTATCTGTGAGATTCATCTGGGTTATCATTGTAGTTGTACTTCATTTATTCTTATTGCTGTATAGCGTTCCACAGTTTATTTGTCCATTCTGCTGTCAATTCTGTGCCGAGGCATATTGGTGCCTGAGGAAAACTCAGGCTGATTTTTCCTGATCACTAATACTGATTCTGCTTTTATTTAAAATTTGGTATTTTGTTCATCATGGAGTTTTTGCATTACTTTTAATTAAAAAAAAAAAAAACAAACATTGCACTAAAATATTATTTACCATGAGTACCAGTTTTTGGGCACCCTTTAAACTTTGCTCCTGAGGTGAGTGCTTCACTTATCTCACTGTGGCTCCATCTGCTAGAGATGGACACATGAAGTTTTTGGACACAGTTTTCGGCAAGTACAAGAAGTGTTGCTCTGAACATTGTTGTCCATGTTTCGTGGTAAACATAGGTTTGCATTTCTCTAAGTGTATACCTAGGAGTGAAATTTCTGCAGACAACTTATAAAAAATTCTTCTGTTGAAGTATAGTTGATTTATAACATTGTATTAATTTCTGCTGTGTAGCAAAGGGATTCGGTTATACATACAGGTACTCTTTTTCCATTATGGTTTATTATCACAGGACATCAAATACATATTCCTGTGGTACATAGTAAGACCTTCTTGTTTATCCATCCTATGTCAAGTAGATTGCATCTGCTGACCCCAAACTGACAATCCTTCCTTCTCCCCCCCGTCCCCTTCGGCAACCACAAGTCTGTTCTCTGTCTGTAAGTCTATTTCTGTTTTGTAGATAAATTCATTTGTGTATACACAACTTTTCAATAGAAGGCTTGCATGCAAGAGCAGGGGGCTCTTGTGTTCCCTTCCATATACCAGCCTTTTCTTCCAAAGTTGTTTTGAGAATGTTATTCAGCCTTAGTATGTGAGCCTGACTGTTACTTTCTGTTGGCGAGAGAGGGCTTGGTAGAAAGTCAAGCACCAGGCTCCCTGGCACGTGCATCCATCAGAGCCCAAGGACGCCTGGGAACCAAACACATGCGTGTGACCACAGTGTGCTCCGTCACTGGGGAGAGTCCCTTAGAAACAAGATCCTTGAGACTCATTGGCCAGGTTTTGGTATCCGTTAGCTGGTACCGAGACCTCTTTCCACATTTGTTCATATCCTCTGGAAAAGTTTGTATCTATTTCTTGATAGTTCTAGAGAACTTACTAATGAACTCAGAAATGAAACCATTCAACATGCATGTTTAGAAAAATGTATCCCATGAATATTAGTCTGTTCAAGTTTCCTACTTTTTCTTAAGATAATTTTTCTTTGGAAAAGGTCTACTTCATTATGATTCTCAAATGTGTTAGTACATATTAATTTCTTGTTCCTTAAAAGCATTCCTCCTCTTGCTGTTATACAACCGTGTTTTTTTTTTTCATCCTGATAAGTCTACTTAAAAATTTTTTTGGGGGGTAGAGTTTCTGTTCTCTCTTATTTTTGAGTTAATAAAAGATATCAACACTGCAAATTTTTCTCAGGGTTCTTGCTGTTATTACTTAAAAAAACTTTTTCTGATCAACAAAAATTTACAAATTTTGTTTGATTGAGTGTCTGAATTTTTTTCTTTTGTGACTTCTTTCATTGCTTCTGTGTTTAGAAATTCCACCCCTAATCCAGCATTAAATATTTATCTAATTAAAAATTTTATTGTATTTTAATTTTTGTACTTAAATTTGAAGAAATTTCTTTGATCTAAAGTAAGTATTTAACTTGCTTTTCTACAAAAACGTGCTAGCTACTTTTAGCATTGTTATTATTATTATTATTTACAGTCCATACCTTTTTCTGTTGGTTTATATAATTCCTTTATTATCTACTAAATTCTTATATGTATTTTTGATTAATGCAATATGTGCATTCCTGAAAAAAATCTCTCATTCTGCAGAATGATGGACTATGAGGAAAACAGGTTTAGAGGTTAGCCACTAAAAACCTAGCCTACTTCATAACAAAATTACCACAACTGTCATAAAAATTCTAGCATAGTTAAATCTTCACTGGCATTTGTACCCTTATCACAGGCAGCCCATGATTTACAGGTGTAAACCTCTGGGCTTTGAGACATAGGCCTTTGGGGATATTTACTAAATATAGACAAATTTTTATCAAAATAAAAATCTGATATGGGTTATAGCCTTTTAAAAAATAAGTTTTATTTCTTCTTATTTTTTAAGCACATGTGAAATGACACTGTAGTTTTCGCAGCTTCACCAAAATTGTCATGTTGTAGAAGACACAGAAGTCTGGAAACCATTAAACCAACCACAAATTTCAATAAAATACTTCTGTAGAATTCTCATTTTTTTAAAATGATCTACATACAGTATTAAGACTTTCCTCTTTGTGATTTTTTTAAAGAAAATATATATTTTATTGTCCTCTTTAAGAACCAGATTCTGAATTTTAAAATTTTATTGACCTTCTCTTTTTTGATTCATTAATTTCTACTCTTAACCTTCATTTTTAAGCATTTTTTTAGGTAGTGATAGCATTAGAATTAAAAAAAATTACTCAGCTAAATGCTAATTCATATATTTTTAAGCTTTTAAAATTAGTATTATACTTAAGGCTATGGATTTTCCTTTGAGCCTAACTTTGAGTACAATAATTTTTGGTATTTAGTATTCTCACTTATATTTTTAAAATAGCCATTATGTTTCCCCATTTTGACTCCATATTACTTAGAAAAGTTCTTTTTTAAATTTATAAGTGTATAATGTCAACAGAAATTGAATTTTTTTTCTTACTGTGAGCTTTACTTCTTTCTGGATTTTATTAAGTTAGTCTTAGTGGGCTAATGTATGCTTACATTTATTAAGCAAAAACAGACAAAAAACTTGAGCAGGTTTTTACTAAAATTTTATGTGTGCTCACAAAAATATGAGCTATATTTTAGAGCTGTTCTACCATGGGGTGAGCTAGTTAGTTATCCAGAAACTCGTAACCCTCGCTGGATGAGGATCACTCCTGGGTGATGACTCCCTGACAGGTGGCAGAGCACAGCCCCTGGCCAGCACAGGCCGTTAGTTGATGAGATGCAGGAAACTATTGCAGTGTATGGAGACAGAGGGCAGAAGGAAGAGGGCGTATCGTGAGGGCACATACAAAGTATTCTAGGCTTTCGAGTGGTCCTGAAGCTTGAGTAAGAAGTCATAGTTAGAAATGGCAGCAAAGAGTTAGGACTCTCCAGATGAAAGGAAATGAACATACAGAGACAAAAAAGGAGGCATATAAATTCAGCAATTTGTGATGCAACTTTTTGAATATAAAAGGGTATGTGATGGGGGAGAGGATAAGGAGAAGAATGTCTAGAGAGAGGTTAGGGAGAAGTCGTGGACCAGAATTCAAGGGCCTTATATTCTGTATTAGCAATTTTGAATGTCATTCTGATGGCAAAAGGCAATATTTGAAGGGTTTGAAATACAAGAGTGATATGTCCAGGTTTTCATTTTTAGAAAGAGTATTTTGAACGCTGTGTGGAAAATAGATTAGAGGGTGATAAGATTAAAATCAGGAAACTCAGTTGGGAGGATATTGCAGTAGCCAGAGATGATGGTGGCTGGACTAAGGTAGTATTAGTTGGGATGGGGAGAAGTGCTTGGGAGATGTAATTAACAGGACTTGGGTGGCAACGGAGAAGTGGGAGATGGGGAAGGCAGAGTACGAGTGGAAAGGGTTAATAGGAACTATAACTTCCAACTTCCTGATGTGGGTCTCCATCATTGCTTGAGATGGGGATGCAGTGGGAATAAATGTGGGAGTTTGGGATATTTTAAGTTTGAGGTGTCAGTGGGAGATCCAAAAGGGAGACACATCTCCAAGGGGGGAGGATAGAAGGGTCTTATTTTCTTTGATAGGTCCAATCTGCAGATTTAGATTTAGGGGTGGTGGTCAGCCTAAAGACAGTAGTTGAAACCATAAGATCAAACAAGATGGCCCCAGGAGAGTAGACAGAATGAGATTTATGAGAGGAAGCGGAAGAAAGCTGTAGAAATGTGAATCCTCCCAGGGCTGCCATTTAAAATGTGTATTACTTTTTCATCTGGCCATGAATGAAACCCCTGTCTCCTAACTTTCAGAAAATGGCACATAGAAAGGCCGGTGGGAAGCTGCACGCGCGTGCGTGCCTGAGGCCAGCTTTTCCTGATTAAAACTCTCCCTGGGCTTGTGGTGTTGCATCTGTGGCTTTCCTTGGCACGGCCTTCTATTTTGAGAGAAACTTTTTGGAGGAACTGATCTTTTCTTCTCATTTCTCTGGTTCAGCTTATGCTATAATATTTACATTGGCTGCTTGCCTTTCTTTCACCAGTTGGGACTGGTTGTGTCCCTGTAACCATTCACCCCCCTCTGTTTTAAAGAAATAAAAATGGAAATGGCTGATTTAAAACAGAGAGTTTGCAAAAGTTGTGTCTTTCTTTTGCTGACAAGAGAAAGAAAGTCTACCGATGCCAGATCAGCCCATTTCTAAATCTAACTGC
>NW_011494901.1:5763964-5771269 GCF_000754665.1 Bison bison bison
GGGTGGGGGGGGGGAGGATGGATCCCCCTTCAGTGGAAGTCGAATCAGCTTCAATAATACCATTTTTGCACTTCTCCTTGGTAAGTGAAATTCATTTTCCAACATCAACTGCAGATTGTGAATTATTAATAGCCTCCCCAAGGTATTCCACTGGCCTAATCTTATCCTGCTCTGTATAAATTGGTTTTGATTCTTTTCATTTATAAGAGAACTTTGCCATCCTTGAGACCTTTCCTTATTTGTACTGATGCATGAATATCCTAACAAATCCTAAACATCTCATTCAATTTTGGGGGAGGTCTATTTGTTGGAAATCATTTTCTAGGATACAATCTACGCCTTTGCTTTGTACTTCAGAGTCATGTGGAATAATTCTAATGCCTCTTCCAAAGGACAGGCTTTCAAATATTTAAATTCAAATATTTGAACTCCCCTGTGGTGGTGGCCTCCTATTTTTCCTCTGCTTCCTCCCTTAAATTTCCCAACTCTCCCCTCCTACAAGATTTACATGTGACAGATACAACTTAGTCACTGTCTTTTTGGAGTTAAACCAAACCTAAGTCTTTTCAGTTTAGGTTCTACAGTTTAAGAGGGAATGCAATAAATTAAAGTGATTACACTTGTGAAGATACTTGAAACTCAACAATTTGGGGCATCACATTTCTATGAAGACAGCCTGACATCTGATTTCTTTTGGTGACCACTTTATATTCTTGCCTCATATTGCGTTGGCTATCAAGTAAAACTTCATATTATTTTCATGAGAACAACCATCTTCCTTATTCTGCAGTTGTGTGGAAGATCTTACATTTCTTCTAATTAGATGACATCTTGCTAGACCCAGCCCATTGTTCCAGTTTCTATCTCTTTCTGGATCTTGATTCTGTCCTGCAAACTGTTAGCAATTAACCTCATGATCTTGTCATATGTACACTTAAGTGCAATTTCCTCTTTTAAATCCCTGATTAAAATGAAAGTTATTTATAAAAGTGTTAAGGAAGGAGAACTGGACACCTTTGTCTGTACTGATATTACTCGATTAGTCAATACCCTTTGGTTAATATACAATTTAGCTAAACCTTAGTTTATGTTACAGTAATAAACAGTCTCCAAATCCTAGTGGCTTCCAGTAACCAGAGTTATTCCTCACTCACAGTTTATGCTGAGTGTTGTTCAGCTATGGCTCTGTTCCCTTTGTCTTCTTGCAAGGCCAGGAAGAAGTAGAAATCCTAGTCTGTGATATCCTTTTTTCATGTCAAAGAGAGACAAAGAGATATTGCTAATCTACACACAATGGTTCTTAAAGCTTCTGCTTTAATGTGGATGTGCTACATATCTTCACAGCTAGTCATGTGATCAAGCCCAACATCAGTGGGACAAGGGTGCATACTCCTTCCTTGGGTGTTCTAGAAGTATGGCAATGAGTGGCATGAATAATTAGATGTAATTAAATAATCTGGTCCCATCATTTCATGGGAAATAGATGGGGAAATAGTGGAAACAATGTCAGACTTTATTTTTTGGGGGCTCCAAAACCACTGCAGATGGTGATTGCAGCCATGAAATTAAAAGACGCTTACTCCTTGGAAGGAAAGTTATGACCAACCTAGACAGCATATTGAAAAGCAGAGACATTACTTTGCCAACAAAGGTCCGTCTAGTCAAGGCTATGGTTTTTCCAGTGGTCATGTATGGATGTGAGAGTTGGACTGTGAAGAAAGCTGAGTGCTGAAGAATTGATGCTTTTGAACTGTGGTGTTGGAGAAGACTCTTGAGAGTCCCTTGGACTGCAAGGAGATCCAACCAGTACATTCTGAAGGAGACCAGTCCTGGGTGTTCATTGAAAGGACTGATGCTGAGGCTGAAACGCCAATACTTTGGCCGCCTCAAGCGAAGAGTTGACTCATTGGAAAAGACTGATGCTGGGAGGGATTGGGGGCAGGAGGAGAAGGGGACGACAGGATGAGATGGCTGGGTGGCATCACCGACTTGATGGACATGAGTTTGAGTGAACCCTGGGAGTTGGTGATGGATGCCAGGGAGGCCTGGCATGCTGCAGATCATGGGGTCGCAAAGTTGGACATGACTGAGCGACTGAACTGAACTGAACTGAAAACTAGTATTTGTGTATCAGTTCCAAAATGTTTTCAGATCTCTGTGTTAATTTCCACAACTTTGTGAAGCTACGATTTTTATGTCTATCAGATGAGATTCTGAGATGTATTGTCTTGTTGGGACTTAATCTCAAATATGCTGATGCCTACGATGTACTTCCCAGTACTGATGATAATGATGATGACAAATATTCCTTGTATTTATTGAGGCACTTTACCTGGCAGGCGCCATCGTGGGTGGTTTATTATCCTATTTGGCAGTATAATTAGCTCTAGCTGTCTCAGTAGATGAACCTCAAAATCTCAATGTCTTAACACAATAAAAGTTTATTTCTCTTTCACATCAAAATCCCATTTGGCCCAGGTGACTCTTCAGGAGTAGCTCTTTGAGTGGTGACTTAGGAATCTGGGCTGCTTTTGTCTTTTTACTGGGCCATTTGGAACATGTGACCTCCAAGACTCCCTTGCAAGGTGACGAGAGTGGGGATAAAGAGAGAGAGAAGGAGAAGAAGAAGGACAAGGAGATGGAGATGGAGGAGCCTGGTGGATATTTTTGAGGCCCACAATGGGAAATTGATCCCATCTCTTCCACTCACATCCCGTTAGCCTTATTAGTCCCGTGACCTCATGTAGCTGCATGAGGGTTGATAAATAAGCAGAGCATTAGGCATTTGATGAAAATTAATAGTGCCCGTCACAAAGTTAGAATCATTATCATCCCCATCTTCATAGATGAGAACTTGAAGTGGAGAAAATTTAAGTGCTTTTCATTGGGCACATCTATAGTAGTAAAGTAGATGGGATGTGAACTCAGGCAGTCATGCTTCACAATCTGTGCTGTTGGCAACTGCATTAGACTGCCTCTCATCTCTCATCATGATTAGCTTGGTTATGAATACGTTGACCCAGGCTGGCATCCAGTCACATTTATCCATTTTGTTAAAAACATCATCAAAGCCTTTTTAACTCTTCTACTGAAATCCTGGGGCATTGGAGATACCACGATCATAATGCTATTAAAAAAATGAAACTGGTATAGCAGAATTAGTTATCAGTGATCACTTTTTTTGGATTTGTTTTCTCATGAGAGATGAACACTTTTGGACTAAAAATGACCACAAGGATAAGGACATGGATGTCTCAGAGGAACTCAGAGGAGCAGACTGCCTACTGGCACCCCTACGCCCTCCTCTGCTGGTCTCATATCCTGGCTCCATATAGAACCCAGTAATGTGGATCATTCTAGGAAGCACTCAGGTTAAATTTTTCCATTAGCCTGGAAGTGAGGACTTGGACTGAGAAAGTATATTGTTACCGAAAATTTTAAAAAGTTAAATTTCTTGAGTCTGTAGGTAGAGATGAATAGCTACTACATTTAAAAAATGTAGTAGCCCTGGTGGCTCAGTGGGTAAAGTGTCTGCCTGCCATGTGGGAGACCCAGGTTCGATTCCCAGGTTGGGAAGTTCCCCTTGAGAAGGAAATGGCAAGCCACTCCAGTACTCTTGCCTGGAAAGTTCCATGGATGGAGGAGCCTAGTAAGCTACAGTCCATGGGATTGCAAACAGTTGCACACGACTGAGCAACTTCTGTGGCTTCCCTGATAGCTCAGTTGGTAAAGAATCAGCCTGTAATGTGGGAGACTGGGTTTGATCACTTGTTCGGAAGATCCCCTGGAGAAGGGAAAGGCTACCCACTCCAGTATTCTGGTCTGAATAATTTCATGGAATCGCAAAGAGTCAGATGTGACTGAGTGACTTTCACTATCATCTATTCCCCAACTCTGGCAAACATTTGGGCTTCCCTGCTGGCTCAGATGATGAAGCATCTGCCTGCTATATGCGAGGCCCAGGTTTGATTCCTGGGTTGGGAAGATCCCCTGGAGAAGGAAATGGCAACCCACTCGAGTACTCTTGCCTGGAGAATCCCATGGACAGAAGAGCCTGGTAGGCTACAATCCATTGGGTTGCAAAGAGTCAGAGACGACTGAGCAACTTCACTTCTCCTTAAAAAAAATATTGCCCATCTGGTGATCAAATTTATCATTCTCTCATTTGTGAATTCTCTTTATTGTCCATACTTAAAAATGGGACTGGCTGTCTCTAGAGCCTCTTCTGTGCTTCTCTGTGGTTCCTCACTGATTTCTGACCATGACTGAACCATGTCATGTGTAGATTTTCACAAAGGAAGTGTGTGATGAGTCAGAATCAGAGTATATACCTGCTTCTGAATACCAAAATTTTATCTCATGAGCTCTTCATCTACCTTGGGTTGTTAATTCCCCGTGAATTAATTTATCTTCCCATTTCCAGAAGATCTTTTTTTGACAAAGAGGCTGGAATAAAATTGGAGCTAAAGAGTCTTGGTTTCTAACTGTCCTCCACCAGCCTAGCAAGAATCTCAACTTTAGCCTAAGGAGCAGTCATCCCAGAAGTTAGATGTGAGCTTATGTGCCCAAAGTATCATGGAATCAGCTTGACAGTGCTTCTTTACTCAAAGATCTGAGGATCCTCCAGAGATAGAAGTACCAGCAATAACAGAGGGTAATGAGAGTAGAGGCCAAGAAGTTGGTCCAAGGAGAATGGACCAGCTTTCGAAAAGAGGGGCCATTCTGAGCACAGTCTGGCACAGGTCACTACCATCAGCCCCTGGCCCAGTCCTCATGAACTCAGGTCCAGGGTGAGGAGGCTGTTACAAAAGCAAGGAAAGCTGAAAAGACCATTTCTTAGTAGCTTTTGGGGGACTTGGTGCAAGGAGAAGGAAATGGCAACCCACTCCAGTATTCTTGGCTAGAGAATCCCGTGGACAGAGGAGTCTGGTGGGCTGCTGTCCACAGGGTCACACAGAGTCGGACACGACTGAAGCGACTTAGCATGCCTGCATGCACTGGAGCAGGAAATGGCAACCCACTCCAGTATTCTTGCCTGGAGAATCCCAGGGACCGAAGAGCCTGGTAGGCTGCCATCTATGGGGTTGCGCAGTCTGACACGACTGAAGCGACTTAGCAGCAGAGAGTGCAAGCTGTGAGCAGAGGTGCTGTTGGCAGTAGAGATGTTGACAAGACAGGGGTGGTGGCTGTTGGAGCACAAGCGTTTGTTGCTACCCTTGGTGTGAACATGACTTGAGAATTCTCCACAGAGAATCAGAAGAGGACAGGAAAAAATGTCAATTACAGCGATGAAAGCTGGATGACTTGGTATTATCTCTGTTTCCCCTTAGGGGTTCCAAAAGCCATAGGAAAAGAATTTTGTGTGTGTGTGTGTGTGTATGTTAGAAGTCCTACAGGATAGGTGGAACTGAAGCCAGAAAGATAGTGTTTTGTGTCCATTATTATTATCTTATTATTACTTCTATGTTTGCATGCACTGAGAAAACAAGTTTTATTAGTTTTACTCCATTTGCTCCAAATAGTACTTTTACTTCCTTGTCCTTCTCAACCTAGATATAAGGAAAATATATTTCATTGTCTTTCATACTTGGCCAACCTCAGCTCATTGTGTGCTTCCACTTTCTGACCTGTGTCTTAACCTCTGTACTAGCCTTTCATATTCGTTCGTCTCTGCGTATGTCTTCATCTTTTGAATTATTTTTATAGCTATGAGTAAATTGCAAGTTCCCTTTGCGTCCTTGTTGTCCTTAGTAGGTAACTTTTCTCCCCCTCCCCCACCCCTTGGGCTATGAACTTCCTTTTCTTGCTATGTCTTTTTAAAGACTCAACTTTTAAACTGAAAACACAACTGTTACGGTTACATTGTAGAAAGCATGAAAGTAGAGAATCATCAGCAAGGAAAAATGGCCATAACTCCACCACACAGAGACAATTTATATTAACACTTTGATATCTTCCCAGTCATTTCCCCATGCATATCTACACAAACATTATATGTGTATATGTGTGTGAGTGTATGTATGTACACTATACACCTATAGTTATAAAACTGGGGTCATACCACACATGACATTTTGCAAACTTTTTCATCTATCAGTGTATCACGTTCCTTTCTCCATGTCATTTATTTTTCCAAAGCCATTATTCTAAATGATTACAAAAATATTTTAAAGCTTTTGATTCCTCTGGCTAATGTGCTTTCCAAAAAGGAGATGCTAATGCACTTTCTTGAGCAGTGTTTAAGAGCATCATTGTTGGATTCCTTGTATTCTCTTTTTTGCTGGATTCCCTCCATTCTTATAAGCACAGCAATTTAAAAAACGTCTGCTAATTGTCTAGGTAAAAAATGGAGTATTATTGTTACGATTTGCATTCCTTTGATTGCTAATGAAACTGAACATTTTTCATGTTTACGACTATTATACTTTTTTTCTTTCATGAATTGTGTGTTTATGCCTTGTCATGCATTTGCAATGGTCTTGTTGGAATTTAATTTTTCAGATGTCTCCTAATCCTCTTCTCTATCAAGAGTCTCAGACAATGTGATCATGCTGATACCTTATCTGAGGACTTGGAAATTTGCCTTCTGCAAGCCTACTGAATGTTTCTGACTGTATCTAGGTGACAATCACACAGTTAAATGGTTTGGCCATGTGCCTTGAGTTTCATTTGCCTCCAGTAGCTGAGTGATCATATCAGAGTGGTTTACCTTTGCTCCCTCAAGATCACAATTGGCATAGCATTGACATCACTGCCTTAGTGATGCCAGAAAATTGAATGAAGGAGGGGGAGGGAAAATCCTTGGAGAGGTTTGGGTGTGGGGCAGTGAGCTATGCCTCAGTGGGTCTCAGGAAGTGCACCATCTGTGGGCCTTTGGGATCCTGTAAAGAATCTTACGGATTTGGGAAAGCCAGCTGAAGCAGTTGACTGTGGTGTCATGCTCCAGGGACATTTGATCAGGGTAGGGATCTCAATCCAGAGGGGAGGACTGAGATAAATAAAGTGTGGAGCTTAGATCATTATGTAAGGTTAGTCAAGGAAGGATGAGGACAAAGAACAGGACTCAGGGCCTGAGACTGTTAGAAACAGGACACCCTGGTGAACTAAGGTGGGGCTAGGTCTGTTCCTGGAAGCGCCAGGAATGTATAGGAAAAAAAGCCCTCTAAGCTAGGAAGCCACGGTCAGTCCTGTCAAAGGGGAAATGGCTGGGGGATGCTAAAAGGAAAGGGGAACACCTTAGAGTTAAAAGTCGGCTGGAACTGAAGGGAGTGGGGACAAAAACATCCTTTCCAAGCCCACCCACCC
>NW_011494901.1:5771369-5800380 GCF_000754665.1 Bison bison bison
CACCCACCCTGTGCCATCACCCACTGCCAGGGATGCCGTGCTCACTGGCCCTCCCTGTTGCTTATACCCACCTTACCTTCTACTGCACCCTCTGAATCTCATTTTATTTTAAATTAGCTCTTCTATAGCTTAGACTTTTTGCAAAACCTTCTCTTCACCCCTGGCTTTAACTGAAATATATTCTTCCTTAGAACCTGCTTCCTCTATGGCCCTTTGGAGGGAAGGAATTCTTTCATATTCCACACATCCCTGGGCCAAGGGAGGCGTTTGTATTTCTTCATGTCCCACTAAACCATTTCTCTTGGATCCTCATGCAAAAGTCTCTTTTCCTTTGAAATTTATGTGGTCTGGCTCTGCCACTTCCCCCGATCCTTGACATAAATATTGGCTTACTCAACATTTATGAGGGTTTTGGAACCTAGCTTATAGGTTTATTATTCATTCCATTTCTTGATTGACTTCAATTTCCATCTAACATTTCCACCTAAAATTCTTTAGCCTCCTTGACTCTGATGACCTTCACCTCCGGAGGCATCCACTGTCAGAGCCTTCTCTACTTCCATTACCTGGACTCTGAGTGCTGCTGGAGGAAACTGCATAGCCTTGCACTTGATCTCAGTAATAGTTGATGGTCTGACTTTAACTGAGCCTTAGCTCATTATTCCTTTCTCCTGCCCATTGTCAGCTCTCTTTCCCATGTCCTGTAATAACTGTTCCAAGTCCTCTGACCTTCTCAACTGTCTATTCTAATCCCACTAACTTCTGTAAAGAGATACCCTTTCTTTCTGTCTTGTAGGAGACACTGAGGTCATTAGTTGTGACTTTACTCATCTCTTTCCTTCGCTCCTCACTCGCAAACTCATCTGCATCTGACTTTCCTCTGTCCTTCACTCTAGTAGCCAAGTAAAATGTTCATCTCCCGTTTAAAGGTAATTCTCTCCTCAGTGCCTTAAATCACATTTTTTCCTTCCCCAGGGACCTTCTCCATACATTATCCTCACACCATTCTGTATTCTTATTCTTTCTTTCTCCATTGATTCTTTTGCTTGGTACCTAAATAAGTACCTGTCTCTTCTTGAACATCCCTCTCTGAATGCTGCCCCTTCTTCCTTCCCAGTCAACTCTTTCCAAAGAGTATCCCCACGTGCTCTGTTGACTTCCTCTTCTGACTGCTCCTCAGTTCTCTGCAATCTGACCTCCCACCACACAGTCATCTATGAAAGCATCTCTTACAGAGATCAGCGGTGATCCACTTATCAAACTCAGTAGGTACTTCTTGTACTTATATGATTTCTCTTTCTTGTTTGACACTGTGATCATTCCTTTTTTTTTTTTTTTTCTCTCTTTTGGATGTGTTTTCGTTGGTTCCCATATCACTCTGTCAGCTCTTCTTGTTCCTTCTGGATCGTTGTTATCCATCACTCTACTCTGAGGAATCTTCTTTTGGATGCTCCCAAAGATCCTATGCTTGTTACTCGTTGGCCACTCTACACACTTTACACTTAAGTCTTCTGGTGTCACTTGTGTGTTGACTCTAGACCTCTCCTTGAGTATGAGATCAGAGAAGCCAGCTGCCCATAGGCAAACTCCACTTGGATGATCCTACAAATAGGAGATGGTACTTAATTCATAATTGTTTCATGAATCAATGTCCAGAACTTGATTCATCATTTTTGTTTCCAAGCTTGTTTTTCTTCCTGTTTATTTTTGTGTGTACATGACATGACCACTTATTTCTTTTTTTTTTTCTGTGGTATGCTTTTATTGATGTGATTTCTAATTGGTTAATTTTAATTTTTTGCCACTAAAAGCAATACTGTAATAAACATCCTTGTACATATATCATTATGCATAGGTGCTTTCATTTTTTAAGAAAAAATATCCTGAAGTAGGATTGTTGGATCTAAAGGTTGGCACTTTAAAACTTCCAGTCAGTATTGTCAGATTACTTTCCTAAAATGTGTAGCAATTCACACATTCCCCATCAATGGATAGGCTGCTTATTTTTTAAAATAGGAATGTTAATACCTAAATTATAAAGATTGTTGAGAAGATGCAGTTAATCTCTCACTTTCTCTCTCCATAGATTTGATATCTAGCACATAGTTGCACTTAAAAGCTTTTTTTCCCCCTTTGTTTCGTCTCCATGGGCTTCCCTTGTGGCTCAGCTGGTAAAGAATCTGCCTGCAATGTGGGAGACCTGGGTTCGATCCCTGGGTTGGGAAGATCCCCTGAAGGGAAAGGCCACCCACTCCAGTATTCTGGCCTGGAGATTTCCATGGACTGAATAGTCCAGGGGGTAGCAAAGGGTCGGACACGACTAAGCGACTTATTTCTTTATAGTGATAAGAAACGAGATTTTCTGTGCCTTGAAAAAGTCCCATTCTGTTTTACTGAAGGAAAAAGAGGAAAAGGTGAGATGGAATGACGATAAGCTCTAGTTTTCATTATTCTACAGAAATGTCTCCTATTTTGCTTTCACCACAGTGGGTGTTGATTGTTACTAATTGTCTGTATCCTGCTCCACATCATGTAGATGTGAGAAGTCCAGGTTGCTCGGCCTGAGCAGATGTCCTCATTTCTGTAACGGAGTGCTTTTCAAATTTTAGAATGTAAAATATTCACCCAAGAAGGGTTTTTTGTTTGTTCCTTTTTGTAAGGTAATGGACACTATCCATGAAAATTTGAGGACTAAGGTGGGGCTTAGAAATCTGTCCTTTTGGAAGCTTCTCAGATATTTGTGATAAACGTAATTCATTGGCCACGTTTTTAGAAACCCTGTTCTAGTGTATTCGAGCTGCCAACTTGACATATTCTTTAACTATTAAAGATCTCTGTCACTGAAAGCCCTATTTAACTGATACGTCAGTGAATTTGGGGATTTGATTCTATAAGATTTGTACAGATAGGTCAAACTTGTGACCATATTTACATGTGTCCAAAATAACATCCCACTGAGCTGTCTTTTTAAATGGCATATCCAACTGACTTCTTGGAAGACGGAATGAATGACAGATTTTGTATATATTGACTTGTAAAGACAAAGTCACAATTCTTAACTTGTCTACTGGGAGAATGGAACAGAATTTTTTGCAGGTGACTGAATATACTGCTTGTTTTGTTTTCTTTTTTTTAAACATATGTCCCCGCCCTCTTGAACCTCCCTCCCACATCCACCCCTTCCCCCTTCCCACCCCTCTAGGTTGTAACAGAGCCCTGCTTGGGTTTTGAGTGCAAGTGGAATCTTCCCATTCCACTGTAGACAAGAACAAAACTTTTTCCTGCTGAATGTTTTTCAATCTAGATTTCAAAAGCATCTTCCTCAGAACATGCATGTCATGGGTTAATCAGCAACAGCTTGCTCATTCTGCGGTTTTGCTCCTCCGAGGCCAGTGCTACCTATGACTGGTACCCTAGCCAAGGTACTGTTTATATCTCTCTCCTTCCCAAGCTTTGTGTCTAAAAGGTTTTTCCTGCTTGTCAGGGGTAGAACCTATATCTAAAAACAAAGAAATTGTTCATAGTTTTAAAAATAACTTTGTGGGCTTTTTAGCCAGAAACTTTACAAATGCTTATTAGCTCAATAACAACAACAGTATTCAGGCAAACAACACTCGTAAACTTGAAATGACTTCAAAAATGATGATAGAGTGAGCCATGAATCAGCCTCTAGGATTTGTCTTTCTTCTCAGTTGCTTCTGTCTCCTTTTGCAGTTGTAATAAGACTTTCCAAGTGATTAGTTCTCATGACTTTGCTGATATTCAAATGACAATTAGCCACTTTGCTATTTGGTGATTGTGAATGATTCTGAACTTCAAAGGAGATTTCAAAGTGTTGTTGCATGACACAAGAATATCTTCTGTTTTCTGCCTCCAGCAAACACCTTAAAGGGTCAGCAAGAGGGGACAGCAGGGGACAAATGTGCTGTTGCCTAGATTAGTGTGATTCGTTATAGGATTTCCCATTAGTGGTGTTTCAGGCAATGCCAAATTGAAAGATTGGACATGAGCGCTGTTGTAGGCATGTCGTCAGGACCCAGGCAGGAGTTGTTTGTATGTAACGCCAGGCAAGGGAGTTCTTTGCCCTAGAATAGTCCAGTGGTTGAGAGAACACCGTTTGGAGTCAACAAAGGGATAGATTCCGGGCTTGGCTCTGCTACTTATTAGCCAGGTAACTCTGGGCACATTATTGAACTGCTCTGAGCCTCTATAATGTTAGCAATTCTCACAACCAATTTGAGAAAGAGCTCATTAGTCTTTCCTGGCAAAGTGCTGTTGTAAGGTTCAAAAGCAACTAGCATCTAGGACTCCTTTATTCATTTATTCACTCAAGGAATTTATATGAGCAGCCTCTGTGCTAGAGGCTAGAGTGGTAAGCATGAAAAATTAAATCATTAACCTCATGGAGCTTACATTCTAGTTGGGGTGAGATGGATAATAAACAAATTAATATTCAAGATAATTACAAATTGTGATTCATGCTATAAAGGAATGAAACAACCTGATATGATGAATAGTAACCAGGGCAGGGAAGTCAGTTTAGATGGGTTGGCCACCTATGAGGTAGGAACTAAGGCTGAGAATTTCTGGAGATGAGCGTATCTGCTAGAAGATGTCCTTGTGCTCCATGCTTTAGGGCAGTCTCCCATTTATTTCTCACAAAACCCTATGTGGCAGATAGAATTTGCATCTGTATTTTTCAAATAAGGAAAATGAGGTTTACAAGATTGGATACATTGCCCAAGGTCACAGAAGTAATAGGTCAGGAGAGCTGGGATTAGAAGTAGTGTTAGTTGCTCCGTTATGTCTGACTCTTTGCAACTCCATAGACTATAGCTTGCCAGGCTCCTCTGTCCATGGAATTCTCCAGGCAAGAATACTGGAGTGGGTAGCCATTCCCTTCTCCAGGGGATCGTCCCAACCCAGGGATTGAGCCTGGGTCTCCTGCACTGCAGGTGGATTCCTTACCGTCTGAGCCACCAGGGAAGCCCGAGTACATAGCTCAAGTTTGGGACCATAACGTGCCAGGGGTAATGCATTTTAGCAGAGGGAAGCAACCTGGAGACTGCCCAGCTCACGCAGTTGTGTTATGAATGAAGCACATTGGGCCGAGAGCCCCTGTGCCTTGCCTGAGGTGGAGAGGACACGGAAACCTGGCCTCCTGCTCTCATGACCAACATTTTTCTCAGCATTCACCACCGTCAACTGGTTTGCAATAAAGGTCTTACTGACCCAGCCAACTACCCTGTTTGATTCCAGTTTCTGATAAAGATAACAGTTGGCCAATTTTTGGACTCCTAAAGTGTACAATGGCTTGTTGAAAGCGAAATCAACTTGACAGATTTTGTTCTAACACAATTCTTTTTTTCTTTTCTTTTAAATGCATACATGTATAATATAAAAAGAAATTGAATCAGTATATGAAAGAGCATTTTAAAAAGCCTTTTCCCCTCAGAGATATCTCTCCATCACCCATCTGGATTTCCCCCCCTAAAGTAACCATTATGAGCACATTGTGTATACTTTTCTAGAAATATTCTGTGAATATGTGAGCATATATGTGCACATCCTTTTTCCAAAAGACATACCTTATTGTGCACAATGTCTGTATCTTGTTCTTTTCACTGAACATTACATGTTAAAGCTCGTTCCTTGTCATTATTACAGGGTTGACTCATTCTAATGGGTGCAGAGTATTCTATTATATGAGCAAAGTTAATTGTATGTATCCTATTCCAATCACTCACTATTTAGGTAGTTTCCAGTCTTTTGCGATTGCAATATGCTGCAGGGAACATCTTTGTGCACACACCAGACAGGTCTCTCTGTAAGACAGACCTGTAGTAGGATGGCTACGCCAGTGGCATGGTGATTGTAGGCATTGATAGGTACCGCCAAACAGCCCTCTGATGAATGGGACGTGCCCATCAAACTGCATGTAAGAGTTTCATCTTGAAGCCAGGTGACTTGAAGAGCCATCCCTTTGCCTGTGAAGCTGGCCTGAATTGCTGGGGGAGGTTCCAGATTTCTCTGCTCTGGATTGCCCTGGGCCCCTCTCCTCTTCCCAGCATGTTTACATCCGAAGGCACCCAAACCCCAGGGAACTCCCTCCTGGTTGGCCCTCTGTGACTGGTTTAGAGCCTCCCTATGCTCCCCTCTCTGGGGCCTGGCTTACCTGGCCCAGTTCCTATACATCATTTCCCTGGGCCATAACCCATGAGGAATGGCTGCAGGCAACTGCCCTGGCCTCTGGGACCTCGCTAGGCCTTGTTCTGTGGAGTGTGATGGGTGAGGGTGAGGGTGGGAAGGTGGGAGAGAGAGAGAAATGATGATGAAAGTGAGAGGGGGGAGAAAGGGAGAGAGAGAGGGAGGGAGGGGAGGAGGAAGAGCGAGGCTGAATGTTGACACTTCCTTGTTTTTGCTCCCACACCTGTCTCTTCGGTGTTTATTTTCCTTAGGTTTTGAACCTTAAAGGAAACTCTAGACTACCGATTCCTCGGTCATTTTACTGTTTATCGTCAGGGTCTTTGGGCTGCCTCATGGCTGTCCAGCTTTCTCCCTCATTTGCTGCCATGTAAACCCATGGGGAGCTAGAGCTGGGAAAGGTCTGAGGGAGCCGGAATCCAGTGACTTCCACAGCCTTCTCCCTGGGGAGCAATGGTGTCCTGTGCAGATGCCTCAGGGGGGTCTGAGGGGGCTTCTGAGGGGGCTTCAGGGTCATGACCTCGAATGGAAGATACTGATGGTCAAACTCTGGACCCCTCAGTTTTGCTTTAACCAGAAAGATTTGATCCAGTTTAGATTATTGGGCTTTTGTGTAATATTATATTTAAAAAGGGCCTCTGCAGTCAAAGAAAAAAGTATTAAAAAAAAAAATCCCACCAGTTTAGTTCAGTTTCGTGTTTTAGATGTAAAGAAAGTGGTCTGGAAAGGAAAGTTGACCTATCCAAATTCAACCAGATATTTAAGCAATGGAGGAGGGGTTTAGAATGCTAGACTTGTGTGGAGATTCCTTAAAAAACTGGAAATAGAACTGCCTTATGATCCAGCAATCCCACTGCTGGGCATACACACTGAGGAAACCAGAAGGGAAAGAGACACGTGTACCCCAATGTTCATCGCAGCACTGTTTATAATAGCCAGGACATGGAAGCAACCTAGATGTCCATCAGCAGATGAATGGATAAGAAAGCTGTGGTACATATACACAATGGAGTATTACTCAGCCATTAAAAAGAATACATTTGAATCAGTTCTAATGAGGTGGATGAAACTGGAGCCTATTATACAGAGGGGAGTAAGCCCCAAAGAAAAACATCAATACAGTATACTAACGCATATATATGGAATTTAGAAAGATAGTAACAATAACCCTGTGTACGAGATAGCAAAAGAGACACTGATATATAGATCAGTCTTATGGACTCTGTGGGAGAGGGAGAGGGTGGGGAGATTTGGGAGAATGGCATTGAAACATGTATAATATCATGTATGAAATGAGTCACCAGTCCAGGTTCCATGCACGATACTGGATGCTTGGGGCTGGTGCACTGGGACGACCCAGAGGGAGGGTATGGGGAGGGAGGAGGGAGGAGGGTTCAGGATGGGGAACACAGGTATACCTGTGGCAGATTCACTTCGATATTTGGCAAAACTAATACAATATTGTAAAGTTTAAAAATAAAATAAAATAAAATAAAAAAAAAGAACACTAGACTTCTAGTTTATAGAATGGAGGTAGAGGACTTCTAGTTCCGTGCCCCTTCTGCTATAAACCATAAGCCACGTAAGAGCTTGTAACTGAAATGTAGAACCCTCATCAACTCCCTAGGTGAGGTAGTAGCTGAAGTCTCTACTTTAAATTCAACCCAAACCTTTGTTGAAATTTCTATACTCCTTAAAAAAATAATTTTCACTCTTGCACTGAACCCATCTGGGAATCAATGTGTTGAAAGACTCTCAGAAAAGCTGTTCTCACTGTGCCTATTTCTTCCCATCTAGAAATTCCAGAAGGACTTGCCATATAGCGTATCTCAGGAGAAAACTGTTAAGATCTATTTTCTGGCTATATTCCTATGACTTCATCCATTTCTTCTCTGGAGAGCTTGGAGAAAGCTGAGAAGCAAAACTTCAGATCCATGTGAGGTAGTGAAGTCATTAAAATGGAGGGATTCTTTGTTTGATATTTTATTCCTAAAATCACTGTTACCGAGCTTATTTGTTTGTTCTGACAAATGATGCACACCACAAGACCAAGCCATTTGCAAATTACACCGTAGGGAGTGCGTGCAAGAAGTTCATAGAAATCAGAGATGTGAGAGCGAGAAAGTACATTCAGAAGATACGCAGAACAGGGAACTTCCCCAGTGGTCCAGTGGTTAAGCCAATGCTGGAGACACGGGTTCAGTCCCTGCTCTGGGAGGATCCCCCATGCAGCAGGGCAACTAAGCAAGCCCGTGAGCCACAGCTACTGAGCCTGTGCTCCAGAACAAGAGAAGTCATCGCAATGAGAAGCCCTCTCTCACCACAACTAGAGAAAGCCCCTGTGTAGCAATGAAGACCCAGCACAGCCAAACAAAACAAAACAAAACAAAACTTAAAAAATAATACACAGAACATACAGAGACAGAGGCAATACTGAAATGTATATTTCTAAGTGCAAACAAACACATCTGAGAAATGGATTGGAAGTGGAAACATACGTATCCTGTAGAAGTTTCAGTCTAGAGGTTCTGTTGATACCAATTCCCTCTGTATTACAGCCCTGGCTGAAGGTAGAATTTACTTAATAGTTGAGATTTTCCTTTGCTTTCCTTCAGTCTCTCCCTGTTACAACCACTTGAACCATCTTTTAAAAAAAGTTTCTCTTTGTGGTGTTTGGTTACACCCTTCAAATGCTCGTGGGCATTTATTTCCCCCTTTAGGCGTCATTTGGTCAGGTTCTACATATTTAATTCTTTTACTTTTCCCCATAAATGAATATTTCTGGCCCTTTGATCCTCCCCTCTCCATTCAGGAACCAGCTGAACCGAGCTATTGATGGGCTCAGGCCTCCTTTCCTCCAGATGGTGGGGAGTGAGGGCAGGTACGTTCCCAGTACAAGTGCAGATTTTCTCATTGCACACGGAGGAAGCTGTGGTTTTGGAAGTTATTTGGATGGGGGTAATGAGAGATTTGCATGGGGAAGCAAGGAGCGACAGAAGGTTATATCAAAGGCTTGGCTTCATATATGGGGCCTTGTGGAATTTCCTTGCCTTGGAATCCCTTCCGATTCCAAATAGGACTGGATAAATAGATCTCAAAAATCACACACCCAATGCTTGTTTACCCTGGCCACTTTCATCCCATCACTTGGATATTGAAAGTATGGTGGGATTGGGTGGGGGTCACACTCGGAGTCCGGTTTAATCTTCCTCCTTCATGGAAGACCAGTGGATCCATTTTGGTGAAAGGTGTTCAGAGTCCAAGTGCAAATGCACACCATGATGGTTCCTGTTTGGATTCAGTCTTTCCAGTGTATATTTGCACAGACATCCATACTTCCCTCTCCTTGCTGCAGCTGTAGTAAGTGCGTTTATGGAAGCTTGATATTTGTCGTGGAGAGTTAGTGGAGCACAGATACGGGCTCTGTAGTTCAGGAACTTGTTCTGGGGCACTAAACTAGATTACAAATGCAGTTTCACTGCTTAATTAAAATAAAGCATTTTCAATGGCAACCCACTCCAGTATTCTTGCCTGGGAAATCTCATGGACAGAGGAGCCTGGTGGGATACAGTCCATGGGGTGGCAAAAGAGTTGGATGTGACTTAGCGACTGAACAACAACAAGCAAAGCCTGTTGTTACAAGAGCTGATGTGCACAGACAAGTGATGCTTATTGCTCATTTCACCTGGGTCTCTGGGCTGAGATGCTGCTGAAGGTCCTCAGTGTGCTGATGAGAGAGGGAAGCAAGGTTGTATCCTTTCGCTCTACTTTCAAGTGTGATATAGTCAAGGACTGACTAAAGAGTAGAAGAAGGAAAGACACGAGGACACAAGCAAATAAAGGTCAAACCAGAATCCTCTTGTCAACCAGAGACAACCACCTTTAAACCCAGAGATTTTTTATTTTTTTCATCTGGAATATTCCCTGGGTTTTCTATGGTGTTCCTCCTAGGGATTAACCTGAGGCCAGAGCTGTTTAAGGAAGACATGGAAAACTCCTGGGCCAACATGGGCACTTCTGCCAAAATATATAATATGACAAAAGTGAGTTTAGTCAAATAGCTTTAGTTCCCTAACTGTATTTGTCATAGACTTTTGAGCAAGCGTGTGTGGAAATGCTGTCTGTAACCATTCTGTAACTAATGTACCCACCACCTTTTTAGCTGTAGCCATGGTTCCTCACTTTTACACTTTTGCGGTATTCATTTGTTCACTCACTCATCTATTCTATTATCCACAGGTATTTATTGGACACTTAGCATGTGCTTGAGATAGATCCCGTCAGGTGCAAGTGTGAGTCATGGACCAATCTCTGTGGCCTTCAAACTCCGGGGAATTCAGGCATGCTCTCCACCAGTCCCCCTTGAGCCTCTTCCGTAGGGGTCGGTTGGGGTGGGGAAAGCATGGCACAGTTTCTTTGAACTGCCTCCCAAAAAATCCACTCTCCATCTCCCTAACTTGAACTTCTTATATGGGTTTAGGGGCCATCCTCCATCCCCTTGTCTTTAATACAGATTTGATTAATTCTCTCTTTTTTAAAAAATATTTTAATTGAAGGATGATTGCTTTACAGAATTTTGTGGTTTCCTGTCACACATCAACAAGAATCAGCCATAGGTACACCAATGTCCCCTCCCTCCTGGACCTCCCTCCCATCTCCCTCCCCATCCCCCCCTTCAGCCTGTCACAGAGCCCCTGTTTGAGTTCCCTGAGTCACACAGCAAATTCCCATCAGCTATCTATTTTACACATGGTATTGTAAATTTCTATGTTACTCTCTCCATACATCTTCCCTTCTCCCTCCTCTCCTCCCACTGTGCCCATTGGTCTGTTCTCTACATCTGTTTCTCCCTTGCTGCCCTGAAAATAAATTCATCAGTGCCATCACTTCAGATTCCATATATACGTGTCAGTATATGATATTTATATTTCTCTTTCTGACTTATTTCACTCTGTGTAATAGGATCTAGTTGTCCACCTCATTAGAACAGATTCAGATGTGTTCCTTTTTATGGCTGAGTAGTATTCCATTGTGTATAAGTACCATAACTTCTTTATCCATTCATCTGTTGGTGGACATCTAGGTTGCTTCCATGTTCTAGCTATTGTAAATAGTGCTGCAGTGAACACTGGGGTACATGTGTCTTTTTCAGTTTTGATTTCCTCAGGGTATATGCATAGGAGTGGGATTGCTGGGTCATATTGATTCATTCTTTTTAATAGCTATTGAGTATTCCATTGTATGAGCAGAGCTAAACATATTTATCCCATTTCAGTCACTCACTATTTAGGTAGTTTCCTGTCTTTTGTAATTACAGTATGCTTCAGTGAACATCTTTGCAGATACCTGTGTGCACACAAGCAGGTCTCTCTGTCAGCCATCTCTGTAGTGGGATGGCTACATCAAATGGCATGAAGACTGTAGGTTGATAGGTACCACCAAACTGCCCTCTGATGAGTGGGACATGCTAATCAACTGTGTGTTAGAGTTCCATCTTGATGCCAGGTGACTGGGTAATCCTTACCCTTTTCCTGTGAAGTCAGCCTAAATTGCTGCGGGAGGTTTTGGAGAAGCCTTCAGATTTCTGTGCTCTGGACTGCCCTAGGCCCCTTCCTCTTCCTAGCACAGATACTTCTGAGGCTGGAGGCACCCAAACCCCAGGGAGCTCCCTCCTGGTTGGTCCTCTGTGATTGGTCTAGAGCCTCACTATGCCACTCTCTTGAGTCCTGGTTTACCTGGCCCCAGTTCTTGTACATTATTTCCCTGGGTTATAGACCATGAGGCATGGCTTTAGGCAACTGCCCTGGCCTTTGAGTCCTCACCAGGGCTTGGTCTAGGGAGTGTGAGGAAGAGGGAGGAGGGAGAGGGGAGAGACAGGGAAGGTAGGAGAGAGAGAAATGATGATGATGATATGATGATGGGAGAGAGGAGACGGAATGTTTACTTTCTCGTTTCTACTCTTAGACCAATCTCTTCTGAGTTTCTCTTCAGCATTTTGATCTTTTCATCAGTAAGGTCTTTGGGGTCCATCGCTGCTATCCAGTTTGCCTCCTACGATGCTCTCCTTGGAGTGCAGCGGTGTCCCATGGAAGTGCCTCAGGAGTTTGTGAGGGGGGCTGTTGGAGCAGGATGGCTCCTTGGAAAGCTGTACAAATCACCCCCAGATGTTGTCACTTTTTGGTTGTGGATCCTGGCGAGTTACCTTTCTAACTCAGTTTTCTCATCTATAACAATGGGCATAATAAAAGGCCTACTGAAGGTGGGAAAAGAGATTTAAATAAATAATGGAAGTGAAGGCATGTTGTGAAGTTCTGTTCAAAGGTCATTTTTTTACAAAGCCCTACTACGTCATTTCTAATGGAGTTTGTGTGTACTGCTGTGTGTATTTAGTTCATTAAGTGGGAAAGGGTAAATGATCAGTGTCCCCAAAGCGTGATTTTCCTTTTACCTTCTTAGAAACACAGTTTCCTCTTTCTCTCACTTAGAATTGGAATAAATTCATGTACTTGCCTTTGGCCATAAGTTGGCAGGTTCCCTAAGTGGTTGAATTCCTGCTTTTGCTGTATTACGCTGAGCGTTTTTCCAGTTGTTGAGAACCCCCTCACCCCAATATTTCCATGAATCATCTGAGCATGGAGGAAACAGAAGGTTGATCTGAAGCCCCTGTGTGGCACCCACTTCAGGGAGGCCCGTGGGTTGGGGAGCCTCAGGGCTAGGATTTGGCTCCCCAGACCATTTAGAGTCAGTTTGTGCCTCAGGCCCCTTCTGTTGTCAGGAGGATGTATACAAACAAACAGAAAAAGGCCATTTGAGACGGTGCAGGTGAAGGACACAGAGGAAGGTGCCAGTGTTGGCATCACAAAGGCTAGGCTCTTAATGGGCACCAAAGCAGAATGGACACCCGGCCCTCCGTCTTTTCAGGGCCACAGCTGTTTTGGATCAGAAAAACTGTCAGTGTGCGTGATGGATGGTGGAATGGATCCATGCTCACCTGTTAGGAGAAAGAAAACACTCTGCCATGTTATGTCTTCATAAACATTATTATCAGATCCACTCACGTTTCTGTACATGTGCGGAAACCACCTGCCAGGATCAGGGCTGACTGGATATGGTCTCTCAGATGAGATTAACATCCTACCATAGAAATCTTTTAGGATTTTAGTGGAAAATGCCTGATGACTCTATTACTGATGGCAGGCAAGCTATACATGGTGAAGATTGCTTAACCATGAGGGTGTTTTTTTCCACTTTGATTTCTCCATGAAGGGCGGGACCTGTACTTGTCCACTGACACCTTCTCCGTGCCTACCAGGTACCCACTTTGTAGCAGTTGTTCCATAAGTGTTTCTGGAATCAAGTAGAGGCAAAGAGTGATTATAATATTAATTAAATAGGCTGAGGAAAGTCTATGAAAAATCCAGAATTTTTTAAAAGTTTTTTTTTCATTAAATTAGTGCTATCGGGGCAAATTTTACCACAATTCCTTCTGCCCTGGGGCTTGGAAAAGCAGATGAAATTTTATTAGACCAATAGGAATGGGCCTTTTCTTTTTGAAGTGGAGTTAGGTAAACAGTCAGCTGAGAGGTGACCTGCCCAGGCGGCCAGCTGAGAGGAGGACGTCAGGCAGGATGAGGTGAGGAGATGTTTCTGGCTTGGCTGGGGTGCTGGCATGGTCTCAGCAGGGCCACGATTTCCATTCGAGGAGCAGGCAATGACTGCCTCCCCAGCTGAAGCTGTGGCCTGTGTCACTTGGGTGTGGGTAGAGGGGGGAACAAAGGCAGGCTAAATGGAGCTGGCGTGCAGGGGCCATGCTGTGGCCAGGTGGCCAGGATCGTGGTGCCCCGCCTCTCTGAACCTTCTCCCTGGTGTTATTTTGACACGGATTAAGGGAGAGGAAAAAACAACACATCAACCAATGTGGAAAAACGTTTTTCTTTCCCGAGGTCAGCGATTCTGCGGAGTTTAAGGAGGCTCTTAATCATTTGCTCAGAAGTGACCCAGTTTTGAAGAGAATTAAAACCAAATAGCACAATTATCCATTAAAAAAAAGAAGAAGAAGAAGAACCCAAAGACAACAAACAAACAAAGTATGTGAGGAAAGGATAAAAAAAAAAAAAGTAAAAAGAAAAAATTTCTGTACCACAGAGAATTGAGTAGAGTTCCCTGTATTATACAGTAGGTTCTCATTTGAACTGTAGCCCGCCAGACTCCTCTGTCCATGGAATTTTCCAGGCAAGAATACTGGAGTGAGTTGCCATTTCCTACTCCAGGGGATCTTCCCAACTCAAGGATCAAACCCACATCTCCTGCATTGCCTGCATTGGCAGTCAGATTCTTTTGCCACCGGGACACCTGGGAACCCATCAGTTTTATACATAGTATCAACAGTGTATATATGTCAATCCTCATATCCCAATATATCCCCACCGCCTTCTCCTCTTAGTGTCCATACATTTGTTCTCTATTTCTGTCTCTATTTCTTCTTTGCAAATAGGCTCATCTGTACCACTTTTCTACAGCAGAAAATAGCACAGCATTGTAAAGCAACTATACTCCAGGGAAAAAAAAATACATTCCGTGTGACAATTTTCAAATTTTAAATAGTAAAATAACAAGAAAAAAATCTGCCCTCTTCTTTCCAACCTCCCAATGTCCATTCTCTGTCTAAAGGAACCCACAGATTCCCATGAAGCTCTTGGAGGAGAAGGGGGACCAGTGCAGAAGTCTGAACCCACCAGGCATCGAGGCAGGGCTGGGAGTCCACAAGGCCATTTGCTGACCTTTGCTTGTCCTCCGCCTGCCTCTCCCCTGTCCAGTTTTGCTTTCTGATCCAAGGTACATGGGTCCTAAGGTATCATGTTTTGCTGTTGAGATCAAAGCACTCCATTTAAAATTTAGATATATCCACTGAAATAATACTCCTGCTAGAGGGAGAAAAAGGGAGCTGGGGAATTTGTTTGGGTGTCTTCACCCTTTCCCACTGAATAGCAAACATTCTAGGAGATCCTGCCAAGGATTAGAGAGGATCCAGCAATGGATTAGGAAGGGCCTTTCTTGGGGAGAAAATTTATTGAAAAAGCATCACATAATGGAAAAGAATGTGAGCTTTGGAGTCAGACAGGCCTGGGTTCAAATCCCAGTCTGCTGCTTGGTTAGGGTGGGATTGCAGACAAGTTATGTCACTTGCCTTCTCGTGGCCTAAATTCCTTCCACTGTATACTGGGTAACACGAACTGCCTCCTGGCAATGTTGTGAGAATTGATGGAAGTAAGTGTTTGGAACCCTGCCTGGAACACAGTCAGTGCTGGACTTATTATATCCTTACTATTGCAGTTGTTAAAAATGAAATAACTATATAATTCATCATAGTTATATTATTATTCGTCAATTATGAGAAGGCAGGGAGAGGAGGTGAGCAGACCATTTGTAGGTAGTAGCCCTCCTTGGAGCTGGGAAGTAGCCCAAGTGGATCTTTTGAGGGTCTGTCTCTCTTCTGTCTGCCACACTCATTTTTCTCCCCCGAATCCAAAGTCCTCTCCTTTAGGCTCTCAGACCTACTCAAATGGCACCACAGTGAGGTGATGGTCCACAGGGTTCTTCTCTCCCAGGCAAGGCGGAGGCCTGGTGAATGGACTTCTTGCTACCCAGAGACAAGGATTCTGCAAGTCAAGGAGATATAGTTGCTCTTCCTCTTACCCTGAGTAAGCCCCTCCTTCACCCACAGATATGATGGGACTGAGGCTCCAGGTGAGTCAGAAGCTACCGATGGCCATTGTGAGGACTCTGCGGTCTTCGAGCCTTCCACTCGATGTTGATTTCGTTCCTCCTGTCTCGCTTTCCCTGTAGTGCTAGTAGCAAACCTCTAAAACGAAAACAAATCCCACAGGATCATTTTTGAGGGCCTACAAGAAAGTGAGGGAACAGGGGTGAATACTTGCCTGTACAGCTGGTTTTGGAGAGGGCGGGAGGAGCCCTGAGAAGCAGTGGGGGTTGAGAAGGAGTGTGGAACTGAGGCCCGGGTTTGGGGCCTGCTTCAAAAAAGTGACAGGAAAGACGGGAGCTTGCTGGAGTCTGGGACAACTACGGGAATGTCCTTGACATATAACCTCTCAAGCCAGGTTTAATCAAAAATGTCCGTGACCAAGTCTCTCTCTGCCAGGACACTGTGCCAAGGGTATTCCATATGATTTATCCCCATAAAGATCCTGCAAGGTCATTATCACTCCCACTGTGCAGCTGAGACTGAGGTTCAGGCTAGAAATCGGCAGATCCAGGGTTTGCACTCAAGTGTCTGATGAAACCTGTGTGTTTTTGCCCTCCTGATGCTCCCGTTTTATCCTTCCTCATTTCTTTTCATGAGAGAGTCCCAGTTTCTCAACATTCTGAATTCAGCTAGCTATCCTGAGGAAAAGGTGACTGACAGGCCAATTCTTTCAGTGGAGAATGAAAATCACTAAGTCACTCCCCTCACTGCAATGAAGAGGACCTTGGAGAAGGTTAAGACGGAAGCTCAGGAGGCGGGTGAGGGTGGTTTGTTGACATTTGAAAGGAATGGGAAGGCACGGGGATAATATTGGGCAGTAGTACTTCCCGGGACCATTTTCATACTCCCAGTGGTAGTGTTTGCAATTTGCTTATTTATTATATCATTCACAATTCCTGGAATTATTAAAATATGAGTGCAGCTCATTAGTTTCTGAACATTCTTTCCAAGTATTTTAGCATGAAGTCTTGGGAGCAGACTGACAGGGAGATTTGTTTACTTTCGACACCCTGTTCTTTTGTAGGTGGGCCAGCTAAGACTTTATGCCAGGACACTAGTCTTTAAGGTGCAGGATCCTTCATGCCTTGCCTTTTCCTCCACCCCAAGCCACTACCGTTGACCACCATCTAGGTACTGCACTGGGAGAATCAGATGTCAGGACTGTTAGAAGATAGGCTTTGCAGGAGCAAAATGATTAGAATTTTGCTCAGGGATCAGGCATGGAGCACGGAGGGACCCACTGGGGCTAGTTAGAAAAGTAGAAACCACGGTTGGGCTTCTAACAGAGAAGACTGAATGTAGGAGATTGCTTCAAAAGTGAAAGTGAAAGTCACTCAGTCGTGTCCATATGATCCCATGGACTATACAGTTCATGGAATTCTCCAGGCCAGAATACTGGAGTGGGTAGCTGTTTCCTTCTCCAGGGGATCTTCCCAACCCAGAAATTGAACCCAGGTCTCCTGCATTGCAGGTGGATTCTTTACCAGCTGAGCCACCAGGGAAACCCAAAGTGTTTCAGAAAAAGCAAAAAGTGAACACAGAGGTAATGTAGAGTAATAATTACATAAAGCCACTGCATCCTGCAAGGCTGGGGAACAAAAGGAGGAGGTGGGGTTGATCAGAACCTAGAGGCTCAGAGGAGGGTCTCACAGAATTGGGACTCAGGCCTCTAAGGACGGGGTACCACCCAGCTCCAAACACCTCAGCAGCTCGGGAGAGAGGTCTGTGGGGCTGGGGGTGAGAAGCCTAGTTATGGATGGGGCAAAAGGAAGGAAAAGATTGGAATCAGCTGTCACTTCCAGGATTCAGGACCATTGTTGGGGTGATGCTCCCAGGGACAGGGACAAACAGGAAGAAGGATATTGCTTCTCCTGCTTTCTCCCTTGAAGTTTCCCTTGAGTATCCCTATAGGCGGAGTTGAAAACAGAGCCTGCTGACAAAGGAGAAAGGTGGTTTGCAGATCCCAGCCCCAGCACTGCGGAGTAGAGTGTAAAGGAATGGGTTTTGGCATTGAGAGAGGCTATCATAAAAATGGGCACATGAGGTAGATAATTATGTATGGCTGCTGGTAAATCATTAATTACAAGGAACTTCGTACTTGGCATTTAAAGAGACTGCCTTTAGTGCAGTGTTTCCTCTGGCCACTGTGGTCCCTTCCCTGTTGTGAATATTGACTGTGTGTGTGTGTTTAAGGATTAGGAAGAAGACTTGGCCTTTTTCACATCTGCAGGAGTCCACTCCATCGTATGGGGAATAAACACTATCGCTCTCCTCTGAGTTGTTAATGAGACTCCAAAATAAATGTTTTTCTTTAGATTACACCTTGAAACTTATGATTCAGTCACAGAAAAGAAACTTTAGTGTATTGGGGAATGGGAAAAGACGATGGTGTACTCAAAGAAACTTAATGGGGGCTAGAGCTGGAAGGATTTGGAATAAGGACAAACCCATTGCCAGTAAACCTCAGTTAAGCCTCATGTCTCCAAATCTTCGAAGCAGGCTAATGGCTTACAGTTTTCTCCCTTTGCTTATGGAGTTCCAGGAAGACAGGCAGCTCCTAACCCTGAAAGCTTAGTAACTGAACTTTACCTAACACCTGGGAACAGAGGAGAGTATATGTGCAGGGAAGTGCTGATGAGGCCGTTTGCAGATTGAAGTTAGTGCCTGGAAATTGTTCATCACCTGCTCAGCACGCAGAACCTCTGGAAATTGAATTGATAGTGATTATGCAAGGGAAGGAAACAGGAGCAGAACAAACAGCACGTGAAAGGCATTATGACTGTTGAATGAATGAGAACCGAGGAGAAGCTCCATGTCCCTTGCCTGGGTCTTGTCCGGTTCTCCTCCGTTAATCACTGGTTAAATTGGAAGCCACCAAGAGGAAGAACAAAGTGTAAAATTAAAAGTGCAGTGCTTGGTACACTCCCACGTGGCCCCAAAATAGCTAAGTGCTGATCTCACAAACATCTTCTGCTGGCAGTGTTGTTCTCTGGTACCAAAAGTTGTCAGTAACAGAAATCCCAACAGCCAAAAAATTTTCCAACGAGTAGACTTTATCTCATTCTGGGTGCAGAATTCCTGTTGGCAGCAGAGAAGGGTTAATATCATTGAGTGCATAATTGCATTCACTTATCAGAGAGACTACAGAACTTGGGCTCTGGAGTCAGACTACTCTAGATTTCAATCTCTCCTCTCCTGTTTATTATGTGTGTATGATCTTGAGCTCGACTGAGCGACTTCACTTTCACTTTTCACTTTCATGCACTGGAGAAGGAAATGGCAACCCACTCCAATGTTCTTGCCTGGAGAGTCCCAGGGACGGGGGAGCCTGGTGAGCTGCCGTCTATGGGATTGCACAGAGTAGGACACGACTGAAGCGACTTAACAACAACAACAATGATCTTGAGCAAATGACTTTCCTAAACTCAGTGTCTTCATCTGTAAAGTGGCGATAATTTGATTCCTTCTCTTCCAGTGCATTTGTGAAGACTAAATGAGATGATGCAAATAAGATTTCAATTGAGTCCTTGGTGCAAAAGAAGGACTTGAGAAATTTTGCTGCTCTCTGTTATTACACTGGCTATTAATACTTATTGAAAACTTTGCTGTTGTTTAGTTGCTAACTGGTGTCCGATTCTTTTGCGACTAACCTCTGTCTGTGGAATTTCCCAGGCAAGAATACTGGAGTGAATTGCCTTTTCCTTCTCCAGGGGATCTTCCTGACCCAAGGATTGAACGCACGTCTCCTGCATTGGCAAGTGGATTCTTTACCACTGAGCTACCAGGGATAAAAATCAGGGTTAAGTGGTACTAAGATGAACTAGACCTAATATCTGCTGTGAAAGAGTTCACAGCCTATTCCAAAAAGTATTCAAGAACCTATATTTAGGGAAAATGACCCAGCTCTGGTGGTTGTGTGTGGACTCATTCTCAGGGATCCTAACTCACGAGGGAGACAGCAGGGTTATGGCAGAATAGCAGTGGACGTAGGAGAACAGTGCAGTCAGGAAGGCCGCCTGGATGTCGAGTACCGGCTGGGAGTGAGGGAGGGGGCAGGAGCAGACGCTTACAAGAACATCTGCTTCCTCTGCCTACTGCTGAAGTCTTAGGAACCCGCAGAACTCAATCAATGGAGAGGGCACACGACTCGAATCCCTGACCTGTCTAAATGATGCAGTGGTGTTGAGCTAATGACAGAGGTTCTGTAGGATATCACTGTGAAC
Organism: Bison bison bison; assembly: GCF_000754665.1. NCBI lineage: Eukaryota > Metazoa > Chordata > Mammalia > Artiodactyla > Bovidae > Bison > Bison bison. The sequence continues at coordinate 5,791,560 of NW_011494901.1, forward strand.
TGATGTGAATTTGTGTCAGACTGACAACTTTCTTGCTATGAAATGGCTTTCAACTTGTTGCTGAAATTGATTACTGAGGATAAGGTGTGAAATGTGTGGGTTGCAAAATTGTGGCCAAGACCGCGGCCGGCAGAAATGTCTCATAATCCTTGGATGAAGAATGCAGCAGGTGGACCTCCTCTTGGCCTGTCAGCAGACCTCGATAGATCCTGTGTTGCTCCTGACAAATAGGCTTTCAGTATCCTCTGTGAAGAGAAACAGGGTGGCCTGGTTCTAAAAGGCCCCTTGGAAAGATTTAAATGTGCTGCCTTGTAGCAGATGAAGGGTGGCGGGACCCTAAAGACCAGAGAGGAAATAGCTGTGTGTTGCCAAGATTAAATACATATACGGGTTATTTTGGGGGCCATCTATGCCTTGGTAAAGGGAAATAAAGAATCTGTCATTTACAAGTTACTAATTTTTCTATCCTGTAATGGAATATTAAATCTCAGTTCACACACATGTTTACCTGACAGGCTTTCTCTGCGATGGCTAATGCTCAGCTGTCAGTATTTGCTTATCTTTAGTGAGTCCCTTGGACGTTTTGTGAGAATTTTTAGGGTTGATAGGTGATGACTATTCTCTTTCATGTTATTGCAGACATTTGATAAACAACCTGAATAAAAAAAAGTAAAACTATGAAATAACACTCTGGAAGAAGGGAGATCATAGCTTTTGGGATATAAATTTTCTTTTTTGGATAAACACTTTGTTTTTCTTATATGGAGGCTGCTATTTTTGGTTGACATGTGCAAACAGATGAAAGAAAGCTTAATATTAGGTTAAAAAAAAAGCCACTAAATGGTTTATATTTTAGTGAGCCAGTAAAATCCAGAAGTTTTCCCTCTGGATAAAAAGCTCTTTCCACATAGCATATATTTCCAGAAATAAAATAAGTGGATCATTTTCCCTGTGTTCTCTCTAAATTGGTTTGGCTCTTGGAAAGGGAGTGCCATATGTGAGGTTTATAGTAAATTCATTCATGGGATGCTGGAACCTGCTATAAGGTATTGCAGGGTCCATTCCTGAGAAGTTTCCATTGAAATACCCTATAATCCAATCATTTCAGATCTTTTTTTAGAGCTTTGGTGATTAAATCCCATTGAAGGGAGTTCATTAACAGGCTTTTATATAAATGCATGCTCAAATGACAGACTCTTTCGTGAAATAGAAAGGAGCATTACAGATAGTCAAGTTCATTTAGCAGATCACATAGCTTTACCATAAATTTTTCATTGCCCAATTTTGAATAAATTTGAATGTGTTTATTATTTTATGAATAATTAGGCTTACTTGCAAAAATTTAAATATTTATTTAAAAATTTAAAATTGTTTGCAGAATGATCTAGTTGATCTAAAAGAGGATGCTGTCTCTAACATGACTAGGTTGCCCAGCAGGTTAAGTATTTCACTCACTGCCCAGGGAGGCTGTCTTGGAGCATAGCTTTCTTAGGAAGCTCTTTCTTGTTCTCTCTGACATTTCTGGTCTGATCACCTTCTCTCCTCTTTTCTCCTCAATTGTCCTTTCTCTCCGGTCCAGAATGCCCTGTAGTCTCTCCCCCAAAGGTCTAGGTCCCTGTAGTTGCTCATTCAAATTAGTTTATTTTCTCTTAAATTTCTTCTGCTTAAAACTTCTTATTATAGATAATCTCCATCCTTCAGTTCAGTTCGGTTGCTCAGTTGAGTCGGTGATGCCATCCAACCATCTCTACCTCTGTCATCCCCTTCTCCTCCCACCTTCAATCTTTCCCAGCATCAGAGTCTTTTCAAATGAGTCAGCTCTTCCCATCAGGTGGCCAAAGTAATGGAGTTTCAGCTTCAGCATCAGTCCTTCCAATGAATATTCAAGACTGATTTCCTTTAGGATGGATTGGTTGGCTCTCCTTGCAGTCCAAGGGACTCTCAAGAGTCTTCTGCAACACCACAGTTCAAAGCATCAATTCTTCAGCGCTCAGCTTTCTTCACAGTCCAACTCTCACATCCGTACATCACTACTGGAAAAACCATAACCTTGACTAGAAGACTTTTGTTGGCAAAGTAATGTCTCTGCTTTTGAATATGCTATCTAGGTTGGTCATAACTTTCCTTCCAATGAGTAAGCGTATTTTAATTTCATGGCTGTAGTCACCATCTGCAGTGATTTTGGAGCCCCCCAAAATAATGTCTGTCACTGTTTCCACTGTTTCCCCATCTATTTGCCATGAAGTGATGGGACCAGATGCCATGATCTTAGTTTTCTGAGTGTTGAGCTTTAAGACAACTTTTCCACACTCCTCTTTCACTTTCATCATGAGGCTCTTTAGTTCTTCTTCACTTTCTGCCATAAGGGTGGTGTCATCTGCATATCTGAGGTTATTGAGACTTCTCCCAGCAATCTTGATTCCAGCTTGTGCTTCTTCCAGTCCAGCGTTTCTCATGATGTACTCTGCAAAGAAGTTAAATAAGCAGGGTGACAATATACAGCCTTAACCTACTCCTTTTCCTATTTGGAACCAGTCTGTTGTTCCATGTCCCGTTCTAACTGGTGCTTCTTGACATGCATACAGATTTCTAAAGAGGCAGGTCAGGTGGTTTGGTATTCCCATCTCTTTCAGAATTTTCCACAGTTTATTGTGATCCACACAGTCAAAGGCTTTGGCGTAGTCAATAAAGCAGAAATAGTTGTTTTCCTGGAACTCTCTTGCTTTTTCCATGATCCAGCAGATGTTGGCAATTTGATCTCTGTTCCTCTGCCTTTTCTCAAACCAGCTTGAACATCTGAAAGTTCTCAGTTCACATACTGTTGAAGCCTCGCTTGGAGAATTTTGAGCATTACTTCATTATTGTGTGAGATGAGTGCCATTTTGCAGTAGTTTGAGCATTCTTTGGCATTGCCTTTCTTTGGGATTGGAATGAAAACTTACCTTTTCCAGTCCTGTGGTCACTGCTGAGTTTTCCAAATTTGCTGGCATATTGAGTGCAGCACTTTCACAGCATCATCTTATAGGATTTGAAATCACTCAACTGGACTTCCATCACCTCCACTAGCTTTGTTCATAGTGATGCTTCCTAAGGCCCACTTGACTTCACATTCCAGGATGTCTGGCTCTAGGTGAGTGATCATACCATTGTGATTATCTGGGTCGTGAAGATCTTTTTTTGCATTGTTCTTCTGTGTATATTGCTACCTCTTCTTAATATCTTCTGCTTCGGTTAGGTCCATACCATTTCTGTCCTTTATTGAGCCCATCTTTGCATGAAATATTCCCTTTGTATCTCTAATTTTTTTGAAGAGATCTCTAGTCTTTCCCATTCTGTTGTTTTCCTCTATTTCTTTGCACTGATCCCTGAGGAAGGCTTTCTTATCTCTCCTTGCTATTCTTTGGAACTCTGCATTCAAATGGGTATATCTTTCCTTTTCTTCTTTGCTCTTTGCTTCTCTTCTTTTCACAGCTATTTGTAAGGCCTCCTCAGACAGCCATTTCGCTTTTTTGCATTTCTTTTTCTTGGGAATGGTCTTGCTCCCTGTCTCCTGTACAGTGTCACAAACCTCCATCCGTAGTTCATCAGGCACTCTGTCTATCAGATCTAGTCCCTTAAATCTAACTACATATTACATGGTTCCATTTCTCTGAAATGTGCAGAATAAGCACATGCATAGAGATGGAAAATAGATTAGTGATTACCTAGGGTTGAGGGGACAGGGGGAGAGGAGAGTGACTACAAGTTTCCTTTTGAGGGACAAATTGTTCTAAAATGAGATTATGGTGATGGTTCCACAACCTTGTCACACACTAAAAACTCATTGAATTGCACACTTTAAATGGATGAATGAGATGGTATGTCAGTTATATATCTCAATAAAGCTGTTTTAAAATAATTCCATTAATGGACATCTTTTCATGGGCAGAGGGTTTTGCACACCCTTCTGCCTACCTTGTCTCTGATGCTCCTGGGACAGAACTCATGTAAGTCAGATTGCTTTTTTTTTAATTTTATTTTTGAAAAAAATTTCATTGAAGTATTATTGATTTACAATGTTTGTGTTAATTTCTGGTGTACAGCAAAGTGATTCAGTTATATATCTATATCAATACCTTCTTTTTCAGATTATTTTCCATTATGATTTATCAGGTCCCTGTGCCATATAGTAGGACTTTACTGTTTATCTATTTTCTGTATATAATCTATGTATAGTTTGCTAATCCTAAACTCCTAATTTATCCCTCCCACTCCTTCTGCCCTTTGGTAACCATCAGTTTGTTTTCTATGTCTGTGGGTTTATTTCTGTTTTGTAAATAAGTTCACTTGTATTATATTTTAGATTCCAAATGCAAGTGATACATGATGTTTGTCTTTGTCTGACTTACTTCACTGAGTAGGATAATCTCTAGGTTCATTCAAATAATGCAGGTGGCATTATTTCATTCTTTTTATGGCTAATATTCCATTGTATATACAAACTGTGTCTTCTTTATTCATTCATCTGCTGATGAACATCTAGAGCATTATCATTATTCTTTCTTCAGCCAGGTTTTTTTTCCCAACAACTCCAAACGATATTTGCCATTTCCTTCTCCAGGGGATCCTCCCGATCTAGGGATTGAACCCATATCTCTTGTGTCTCCTGCAGCGGCAGGCAGACTCTTTACCACTTGAGCCACCTGGGAAGCCCAGTTTCTCACATACTGACTTTCAAACGTGTCGTTCTTTTCATTCACTCTTTCCTCTGATTCATTAGCACAGGTTCAACTGTTAGTTTTCAGTTGCTTGAACACTAGTAATGATAGCTATTGTGTTTTACTAGTAAAATAGTTACAGCCACAGTTGTTTTTAAAAATTAAAAATAAATTATTGCTAGCGACTGGTTAAAATTACTCTCAGAAGCTTTTTGTTATGACAGTCACTGTTACCATTTGGGTTATGACTCACAATGCAACTGAGATGACTGAGAAAAATAAACCTCAATATGTTAATGAGGATTACCTATAAAAAAAAAAAAGTCCAACAAATATTTATTGAGTGCAGATTATGTTTAGGACACTGGAGTTTTTATGGGAGATAGAAAATCATTGCTGCCGCTGCTAAGTCCCTTCAGTCGTGTCTGACTCTGTGCAACCCCATAGATGGTAGCCCACCAGGCTCCCCTGTCCCTTAGGGAAGATAAGGCATGATGGACTCGAGGTTGAGAAACAATTTAAGAGTTAATAATAAATACCCTCCAATACTAGAATTGCTACTTGTTCCAAGTATAAAAAGAATCTTTGTTAATTCATTCCCTAAATAACTGTTTTTTCAACATCTCTTTTAAGGAAGTGCTCAGGGATGAAGCTGATACTTTGTGGAACTGGAAGCTTGATGAGAGCACCTCTCTCTCCTCTTCCAGGAAGTAGGATTAGAAAACTCCTAACCTCAGGGAGCTTACAGTCTATGGGCAGATCAGCATGGTGCAAAGACTCTGCTGTAGTCCTATACATCCAGGTATTCAGTCTCGTGTCCTGGACCTTACCTTTCAAATCCCTCATGTGAGCTCTCTCGGTGGAGTGAGGAGCCTGGGTGCTAAGAGAAAAGTACCCAGTGCCCATGCAGCATCTGCACCCTCTTCCTCTAGGCGCTGTGGGCACTGGACTTCCCTGTCTAGATGGCTCGAGTGGTTTCTAGCCCCCCTGCAGTTCCCCTCTCTGGGGCTCATCTGTGCTGCTGCTGTAAGCATCCCTGGGCAGGAGGAGGGGTCACAGGGCAGCTCTGTGTAAGAGATGTAGGCAGAGTGAGGACACGCAGGTTGAGGTCTTGTTAGCATGCATATATTATATGCATAATGCATATAAGGTGCGTTGTGATGTAAGAAAAGGAGAGTGGGCTAGGGGCCACGGTCTGACTGTCCGTGCATGTATGCATGCTAAGTCACTTCAGTGGTGTCCAAGTCTGTGCGACCCTCTGGACTGTAGCCCACCAGGCTCCTCTGCCCATGGGATTCTCCAGGCAAGAATACTGGAGTGGGTTTGCTGACTCTTTTGCTCTAGGGAGTATATTTCTGTTTTCAATATCGGTGGGGATTGCTTAGTTGCTAAGATGTGTCCGACTTTTGCGACCCCATGGACTGTAGCCCACCAGCCTCCTCTGCGCATGGGATTCTTCAGGCAAGAATACTGAGCTGGTTGCCATGCCCTCCTCCAGGGGATTTTCCCAACCCATGGATTGAGCCCGCGTCTCTTACGTCTGCTGCATTGGCAGGCAGATGCTTTACCACTGCTGCCACCCAGGAAGCCCCATGACTGATTGTCCTTACTCATCTGGTTCTGAGCTAGAACTTAGAGAAATCCAACAATTTAAAATTCCAACTGGATCTTCTGGGTCACTGTGAAGATATTTTGTCAAAGCAGGTAAAATAGGATAAGCCTCTTTTATTTGACAGTCTGTTTCTCTCACTCTGGGCCCTGCAAATGTGAGCAGTGGGTCTTCAGAGTGGGATACATGTCATGACAGAGTGAGGGGCAACACATTTCTGATGAGGCAGCTTTGCAGGAGTGCTGACAGCTACAGCAGACTTCTGAGGATCTGGTTAATGAAGTGTTTTTTTTTTTTTAATTTAATAGCTTGAGCATTGCAACAAGCACATTCCTAGGCACAGAGATACCTGGAAAAATCTGCTGTGGTCTATGCCTGTAGGGAATGTTCATTCCAATACAGGAATCAGCTCTGTAAACAAAAGCTGCCATGAAATGAGCTAGGCACCAAATGGAGGGTCTGGAATGAACAATGGAGACACAGCAAGGGGACTGATGGTTCATCCTGGGAGTAATCTGTCAGGGCTTTACAGAATTATTTGATTTAGGTCCAGAATATTGAGTAAGGGTTTTCAAGTATATCAGGGAAAAACCGAAAACCATTCCAGGCAGAAGAGAATAGCAAGTCTTGCCAAGACTTAGATGTGGTGTGTTTGGGAAACTGCAGATAACTTGGTATGGGTAGAGTTTATGCATCGAAAAAAGTGAAAATGATACTGTTCAATTTATTAAGCAGCTACTTTCATCAAGCATTTAGAGTTCTGGACTAAGCCTGGTTAAAAGTTAGATGGTTCGAGCCTGGTTAGAGAGATGGATAGAGCTTGATATTTTGTATCACTGGATGTGATAAAGAGTTTGAAGGTTATCCAGAAATGTATGGAAACTATTATGGTTATCTAAGTAGGAGATTAGAGAACAGACAAGGCAGGAGACTACTGTGAAAGTCCAGGCAAGAGATCAAGATGGTCTGAAGTAAGGGTGGTGTCAGTGATGCCTCAGGACAAAGATACATGTGATATCGATTTGAGAGGACTTAAAGAATCTGCCTGTCATTACAGGAGACACAGGAAATGCTGGTTCAATCCCTGGGTTGGGAAGATCCCCTGGAGGAAGAAATGGCAATGCACTCCAGTATTCTTGCCGGGAGAATCCCATGGACAGAAGAGCCTGGTGGTTGCAAAGAGTCGGATATACACACACATTAAAAGAGAGAATCTAGTTGATATAGAAGTAAAAATAGAGGAGGGTAGTATTAGTTCTATCAGACTCTAGGGACCAGCATTGTGTATGGTGATGACATTTATTAGGGTAGGATGAGCAGCACCATGCAACTGCTCTCATCTCACACACTAGCAAAGTAATGCTCAAAATGCTCCAAGCCAGGCTTCAGCAATATGCGAACCGTGAAATTCCAGATGTTCAAGCTGGTTTTAGAAAAGGCAGAGGAACCAGAGATCAAATTGCCAATATCTGCTGGATCATGGAAAAAGCAAGAGAGTTCCAGAAAAACATCTATTTCTGCTTTAACTATGCCAAAGCCTTTGACTGTGTGGATCACAATAAACTGTGGAAAATTCTGAAAGAGATGGGAATACCAGACCACCTGATCTGCCTCTTGAGAAACCTACATGCAGGTCAGGAAGCAACAGTTAGAACGGGACATAGAACAACAGACTGGTTCCAAATAGAAAAAGGAGTACATCAAGGCTGTTTATTGTCACCGTGCTCATTTAACTTATATGCAGAGTACATCATGAGAAACGCTGGGCTGGAAGAAGCACAAGCTGGAATCAAGATTGCCGGGAGAAATATCAATAACCTCAGATATGCAGATGACACCACCTTTATGGCAGAAAGTGAAGAGGAACTAAAAAGCCTCTTGATGAAGGTGAAAGAGGAGAGTGAAAAAGTTGGCTTAAAGCTCAACATTCAGAAAACTAAGATCATGGCATCTGGTCCCATCACTTCATGGGAAATAGATGGGGAAACAGTGGAAACAGTGTCAGATTTTACTTTTTTGGGGCTCCAAAATCACTGCAGATGGTGATTGCAGCCATGAAATTAAAAGACGCTTACTCCTTGGAAGGAAAGTTATGACCAACCTTCATAGCAAGACAGTATGGTACTGGCACAAAGACAGAAATATAGATCAATGGAACAAAATAGAAAGCCCAGAGATAAATCCATGCACATATAGACACCTTATCTTTGACAAAGGAGGCAAGAATATACAATGGATTAAAGACAATTTCTTTAACAAGTGGTGCTGGGAAATCTGGTCAACCACTTGTAAAAGAATGAAACTAGAACACTTTCTAACACCATACACAAAATAAACTCAAAATGGATTAAAGATCTAAATGTAAGACCAGAAACTATAAAACTCCTAGAGGAGAACATAGGCAAAACACTCTCTGACATACATCACAGCAGGATCCTCTATGACCCACCTCCCAGAATATTGGAAATAAAAGCAAAAATAAACAAATGGGACCTAATTAACCTTAAAAGCTTCT
>NW_011494901.1:5800576-5808334 GCF_000754665.1 Bison bison bison
GACAGATGCTGGAGAGGGTGTGGAGAAAAGGGAACCCTCTTACACTGTTGGTGGGAATGCAAACTAGTACAGCCACTATGGAGAACAGTGTGGAGATTCCTTAAAAGACTGGAAATAGAACTACCTTATGATCCAGCAATCCCACTGCTGGGCATACACACTGAGGAAACCAGAATTGAAAGAGACACGTGTACCCCAATGTTCATCGCAGCACTGTTTATAATAGCCAGGACATGGAAGCAACCTAGATGTCCATCAGCAGATGAATGGATAAGAAAGCAGTGGTACATATACACAATGGAGTATTACTCAGCCATTACAAAGAATACATTTGAATCAGTTCTAATGAGGTGGATGAAACTGGAGCCTATTATACAGAGTGAAGTAAGCCAGAAAGAAAAACACCAATACAGTATACTAACGCATATATATGGAATTTAGAAAGATGGTAACAATAACCCTGTGTACGAGACAGCAAAAGAGACACTGATGTATAGAACAGTCTTATGGACTCTGTGGGAGAGGGAGAGGGTGGGAAGATTTGGGAGAATGGCACTGAAATATGTAAAATATCATGTATGAAACGAATTCCCAGTCCAGGTTCGATGCACGATACTGGATGCTTGGGGCTAGTGCACTGGGACAACCCAGAGGGATGGTATGGGGAGGGAGGAGGGTTCAGGATGGGGAACACATGTATACCTGTGGCGGATTCATTTTGATATTTGGCAAAACTAATACAATTATGTAAAGTTTAAAAATAAAATAAAATTAAAAAAATAAGTAAATAAAAAATAAATAAATAAAAAGCAGAGACATTGCCAACAAAGATCTGTCTAGTCAAGGCTATGGTTTTTCCAGTGGTCATGTATGGATGTGAGAGTTGGACTGTGAAGAAAGCTGAGTGCTGAAGAATTGATGCTTTTGAACTGTGGTGTTGGAGAAGACTCTTAAGAGTCCTTGGACTGCAAGGAGATCCAACTAGTCCATCCTAAAGGAGATCAGTCCTGTGTGTTTATTGGAAGGACTGATGCTGAGGCTGAAACTCCAATACTTTGGCCACCTGATGTGAAGAGCTGACTCATTGGAAAAGATCCTGATGCTGGGAGGGATTGGGGGTAGGAGGAGAAGGGGACGACAGAGGATGAGATGGCTGGATGGCATCACTGACTCGATGCACATGGGTTTGGGTGAACTCCAGGAGTTGGTGATGGACAGGGAGGCCTGGTGTGCTGTAATTCATGGGGTCGCAAAGAGTCGGACACGACTGAGCGACTGAACTGAAATGAACTGAGCAGCACACTTAAGCTGGAGTGAGGCTGGAGAGTATTACATTCTGGACTCATTGAGTCACTGAGATTCTTACTAGATACCCAGATAGAATCTACTGAGATTCTTATCAGATATCCAGATAGAATCTACTGGACATTTGAAACTGTGGTTCTGAGCTTAGATAAGAATTCTCAACTGAGTATGTAGATTTGTGAGTATAAAGGCATAGGGGAAAAAAACTCATGGGGCTGGATGGAATTTTTACTCTTTGAGTATCTGTTATATGCCAGGCACTGTATTAGGTTCCGGGGACAACCTTGATTAAATAAGGCATGATTTCTTTAAAGTGTCTGTTATGTGGGTTCAGGGAGTGGGATGGAAGTGCAAAATTATGTTAAGTATACAGACACATTTTTATATAAAGTATACAGATAAATTTTTAATAAAAATGTATAAAGATACATTTTTTTCTACTTACTATAATCACTAATTGTGTTTTAGTTTTATTTTCTAGATTCAAGTAAGTTGAATGTATAAAGGGAAAGAAGGATTCTATAAGAGAGAGAAGGGAATGTTTAGATGGAATACTAAGCATTAATACTGTAGGAGAGATGGTGATGTTCAGAGAACAGGGCATTGGCACCAGGCTTAATGATTTAGGACCCAGAGATAAGGTCTTGTGTGAACCTAGGGAATGGTTAGGAGTTGTTGCTGATGTGCAAAGCAAGTAAGAGTGATGGAGTCCAGAAGTTTTAGGAATTATGGGGTCAGAGGTCGGGTTCCCAAGTCATTGCAGAGGATGGTGCAAGTCATGGTGGACACTGTAAAGCAAGTGCCTTCGTCCTCACCGGACATCCCTGGACATCCACAGGAGGTGGCTGGGGGTGAGGTCAAGGAAGGGTAGACGGTGATGGGGCTGAATGGCAGGAGATTCCAAGGCAGAGGGGGGTTTCATCAAAGGCAGGAAGGATCTGTGGTAGGTTGGGAAATGCTTGCATTACTATTTGTCTTTTCAGTATCTTCTGGAGATGGCTATAAGGCATCTGAGGTTAGCATTCCTTGATGTAATTCCATGGTGATGAGGGCATTTGTTTGCCAAGGAAATTGCATAAAAATTGGTGGAAAGAATTGCTAGGTAGGTCAGCTTTAGGGGCTAGATCATTGGGTAGGAGGGTGAGGGTTTGGCAATGGCCTTGAATTTCAGGTATGGACAGTTGTAAGGGGGATATATGATTTCCACCTGCCTCATGGCTCTGAAACATTCAGAGACTGTCACAAAACAATAAAACACAAAACATTTTTGAATGGAAATTTGTGATCAAGTTTTTTTTCAGTGATAAAACTCAGTTTTATCTGTGTGAATCAGGCCAGGAATTCCTTGAAAAGAAAGGCTCTTTTGGAAATGCGGAGGGTGTCATTTTCTCCTCTCCATTCAGAAGGACATAGAACAATCCAGGAAGAGAGATTGTTATAAATGAGAGCAGGGAAGTGGGGGGATCTGTGTGGGAGTTTGTGAAGTGATTAGCTGTGGGGCTCAGAGATGGAAGAGATGAACACTTAGACTGTAGGAGGTGGCCAATTTGGGAAGGGCCTTGAACGCCAGATGGAGGAATTTGGTTTTATTCTGCAGAATAAAAGAGAAGTGACATGCATACGAGTTCTGTGGTTTGGAAATGTAGAGAAGCAGGAGCAGGGTAGAGAATGGAGCAATGAGAGCAGGTTGAGCTCTCAGGAGTTGTTGCTGCTGGGCACTCAGTGATGAAGTACACAGGGTCTCTGCCCTCGACATTTCAACTTAGAGGGGATCAAGAGTGCCTACAAGGTAGAAAGTGATAATGTGAAAAGAGGGGTGCAGAGTACCATCCTGACCAGTGCAAGGGGATCAAAGAAGGCTTATGAAGGAGGCAGTATTTGGTCTTCACACTGAGGGGGAGATAAGGTTTTGATCTATGGCCAGGAAGAAAGGAAAGAAGATATTCTGAAAGTAGAAATTGTGTTGGCCCAAAGCATAGAATGTGTTTGAGGGAAGAACAAATGGTTCATTTAGTTTATAGCAGGGGTTCTTAATCTTTTTTATGCCACAAATCTGCTAGATAGTCTGGTGAAACCTACAGCTTTCTTAGAATAATATTTTTGGTGTATAAATTAAAATAATAGCATTGCAAGGGAAAGCAATTGGATTGAAATAAAGTCATCAATAAAATAAACACACTGATGATATAGTAATATGTGTATTTCATTAGTAATGCAATAAATAAGAAGGTCTGCTGCTAAGTCGCTTCAGTTGTGTCTGACTCTGTGCGATCCCAGAGACGGCAGCCCACCAGGCTCCCCCATCCCTGGGATTCTCCAGGCAAGAATACTGGAGTGGGTTGCCATTTCCTTCTCCAATGCATGAAAGTGAAAAGGGAAAGTGAAGTCGCTCAGTCGTGTCCAACTCTTAACCCCCATGGACTGCAGCCTACCAGGCTCCTCCATCCATGGGATTTTCCAGGCAAGAGTACCAGAGTGGGGTGCCATTGCCTTCTCCGATAAGAAGGTCTAGCAGCCATCTAATCATGACTATAATCTCCAAGTTGAGCTTAAGTGATATTTTGAGATATTGGCAACAACTCTAACATGATATGAAAATATCTGAGATCTCAATTGTTGACAAAATTACCGGTACTGCTAATACTATGGTTTGTGGCCCACAGTCATAATATAAGTACAGTGCTTGAGTCATTACTGAAAATAAGGGTAAACGTTTTCCCCATAAAGGATCATGCCCTTTATAAATTCTAGCCACAGATGCCAGGGGAGTTATGAACCTCAGTTAAGAACGCCTATAGAGAACGCGGTTCAGAAAGTAATACAGCACCGTGGCCTAAGTTGTGAGATCTGCCAGGGCTTTAAGATAGAATTTGATTTTCAAAATCAAGATTCATTCACTCTTGGAAAAGTACCATGCTAACTGAGTGAACCAAGAAGGCCCAGGAGGTTGTATTTCTTTAGGCCACCCATGTGTTTTGCCCTTGGTTGCCTAAGAAGACCTCTCGACAGTATTTGCAGGATGAGGAGCGCATTCTTCCCAAGTCCGCGGAGAGGCATCAAGCGCAAGGGGCAGAGCAGAGGTCTGGGCAGCCGAGGTGGCCAGCGGCACAGTGTACTCTTTGTCTTCCAAGCCCTGGGAGGAGACGGGCCGGCGGAGATGCGTCCTGTTGTCTTGGCATCGGGTGCTGTCCCTGGCCTTTTTGTTTTGGGCTGCTGAGTTATTTGCTAGTTGGAGAAATCTTAGTAAAACAGGAATAGAGCAGTTAGATGGAGAGGCAGAAGAACAAAGGAAGCAGAAGGAAAAAGAGGGGGGCTTTGGAAAGGCATTTTTTTTTTTCTTTTTGTGCGAGGTGTGTCCAGAGCACCCAGTCTTCAGGACTGAGATTTTCCTCTGTGCCTGGAGCCTAGTTTACATGACTGCCTTCTGCAATATGCCGTTTTGGAATATGACAAAAACCGTGGAGACAGCTGCTTACTTTAGAGACAAATAAGGGCTCCTTTGTCTTCTAACAGTGAATTGGAACAAAAGGGCTTTACGTTTATGGCTCTAGTCACAGTCTGACCACATTGAGTGGGAAACCTGGGACTCCTGGAGCTCCTGAGGCCGAGAGAAAATAAACCTTTCAGTCCTGCAGGCCTCCTGTTGCCCTTCTTTCTTCCCTGGGCAGTATGAATCCACAGTGGTGTGGTCAGCATTGTGCTTGTGAGATGCGCCCTTTATTCAGTTTATGACTGCTGCTCCTTGTGCCTTCTGGCCACCGGGGACACCGGCATCGCGCTGAGCTCCCAGTCCTAAGGGCCAGCTATCTAGGCTGCTTCAGCCGCCGTCAGATGCCCATGCTCACAGAAGACGTCAACTGTGCCGCTCAGTGCACAAAGAAGTGCTTCTCTCTGCAAAGGCAAAGAGGAAACATCTGATGTTGTAGCCAGCCATCTGGCTATCTTTAGGGACTGAACATGCATATTAATTTCATCTTTTGTTTATTACCTAGTTCACCCTCCAACATGTAGGTGGTGTTAATTGCAATGTTTGTTAAGCAGGCTCCCCACTGCAACCCGTCCTTTCAATCCCAATCCTTGAGCAATTACCACCACTAATATATTTCCAGTTGAGTGTACCAGCCAGTAAAGTGGACTGCCTGTGTCTCTTCTCCTGGATGATGATCAGTCAGCTTTTTTGGCTCTTTAGAATGTAAAGATGAAACATATTACTGAAAGATTTAATTTTCTAAAGTTAAGAAATGCAAAGGGAAGTTTTGGGGAAAGTGGAATTGTACTCCATTGATGGAATAGTACTGTCTGAAAACCCACTTACATAAAATGTACAGAAGATTTGGGTGGGACAGACCTTCACTGGGCTTTTAGGCAAAATAAAGTCCTAAAACAGGTAGTTCGGCTTCTCTTAAATGATTCTAGTCACTGCTTTCAAAGACCACACAGCCCATAAATATCCTTTTTCTGCTTGCCAAGGTTATGAACAAGGCTGATTGACAATTTGGTCTTGACAGGGGCACCTGTGTTTTTAGTGACTTCTCTTTTTGCTTCCTCTTATACAACATGAACTTCCAACTGCAAATGAAAATAACATCTGATTCTACACAGCAGAGTCAAGTGGGAGATGATGGCTGTCGAACCAGATCACCATACATACCACGTTGTTCCTTAATTCCTTTTTTCAACTAGGACAGGCAGATGTCTCTGCGAAGTGAGGTGGAAAGTTATTTCCATATCAGAAAATGGCTTGGAAGAAGGTGCAGAGATAGGAATGGAAAACAGAAATACAAGTAAGCAAAAGGGGAATTTAAGATGAAACTCTGATACCTTCTTTCATGATTTTATGTAATTGACATTTCAGTAATGTGTGATAAAGATATCTCTGTATAGAACATTTGTCATTTCTGACCCAAATCAACCAGGGTTTACTGTTGAGCAAGAGGAGAAATAGTTTATTCCCTTCCCAGATGGGAAGAGAAAAGAGAATAGGAGAAGTTACGGATTTTTAGAGCTCTTTAAGGAACACGGCATTTGAATCTCTCCCGGAATCAACATTTCTAAAAATATTTCAAGCTTTATGCTTAGCGTCTTTTGGTTTCCTATGTATTATATATATACATGCATTTTCTGCTTTATTTGTTTGTAACATCATGTGTGTCTGCTAAGTCGTTTCAGTAGCGTTGGACTTTCTTAGATTCTATAGACTGTAGCCCACCAGGGTTTCCCAGGCAAGAATACTGGAGTGGGTTGCCATGCCCTCCTCCAGGGGTTCTTCCCAACCCAGGGATCAAACCCTCACCTCTTATGTCTCCTGCATTGGCAGGTGGGTTATTTACCATTAGTGCCACCTGGGAAGCCCTTGTAATTCATGGTATTAGTCACTCAGTTGTGTTCAACTCTGAGACCCCATGGACTGTAGCCTGCCAGTCTCCTCTGTCCTTGGACTCCTCCAGGCAAGAATGCTCTAGTGGGTTGCCGTTCCCTTCTCCTATAATGTCATAAAGATAAGTAAATAGGTAGCCATTTGTCTTTCCATGGGTCTGGAGTCAATGCAAATTTCTAGGTATCAGGAATGAAAGAGTTGGGTTATTTTGTCCTTTCTTGCTTATGTATGCTACACTGAGACATGTATACTTTGATAGCTTGAAGGGAAACTACATTAGCAAAAACATAATCTGGTGACTTAACATCACACTTTTTTACAAGGGCAAATTAAGTAAAAACTTAGAGCAGGTAATACACAAACATAGGCATTCTCTCTCTACAGCTGGACTGGTTGGAGGTGGCTCAGAATAAAGGTGCAGAATGATTATTTAAGAGGTTTTGGCTATTTTGCATTTTGCTTCTGAGTTTCCTAAAATCCTGGCTTACCAATAATTTTTTATGATATTAGTTTGGAAATTAAAATCACCTACTTTTGTTTTCAAGCAGAACATCTGAAACATGTAGCATGGTATATTACAAATAATAGGTATCCCTGAAATGCTTGTTATATAAATGCCAAGCTGAACACCAAAATTTTGTGATGTCCCCTGATTCTGAACATGTTTATAAGCATACCATATATTTTTTAATAATCATTAATTTTTTTCATGAAACTTCTTCACATATATTCCTCAAGGCATTGTTTTCCTTCTCTTATGCTAGGATATTGAGATTCACAAAGTTTGAGTGACTTACACATTTTAATTATTTTTCCATCATTCTATCATAAAAATATTTCAAAACATTTCTAATGTTCTTCATTTCTTCCTGAAGATTCAGGTTTCCATCAGCCTGAAGAGCTTCCTTTAGCACTTTTATTGGTGCAGGATACTGGAATAAATTTGTTTCTTTTGTCTGGAAATGTCTTCATTTTATTTCATTCTTGAAGGATATTTTCACTGAATCAAGAATTTTGAGTTTATACTTATTTTTATTTCAAAACTTTAAATGCATTGTTTGGTTTTCTGGTTTGTT
>NW_011494901.1:5808434-5836189 GCF_000754665.1 Bison bison bison
TTTGTTTGTTTGTTTTTGTAATGAGAAGTCAACTACAATTTACATCATTGTTCCCTATATGTGATGCTTTTCCTAGACTTTTTTCTGAATTGGTGGTTTTTAGCAGTATAATTATCAGTATAATTATGGTTTTATTTGTATTCATACTTCTTGGGGTTCACCAAGCTTCTTGAGCTTGTAAATTTATATCTTTCACTGAATTTGTGAAATTTTTGGCTCTTAACTTTTCAAATATATTTTCTGTTTCATTCTCTTTTTTCTTATTTTCTAGAATTTTGGTTACTTTATGTTTGGTAACTTATTTTGATATTGTCCCTTAGGTTTCTGTTCATTTTTTCCCTTATTCTTATTTTAAGAATAAAATATTCTTAAAATGCTTTTATTTTTCTTTTATTCTTATTCTTCTTTTAAAGTAGAGCAATTCTATTGATCTATCTCTGAATTCACTGACTCTTCCCTTTCTGTCACCTCTATTTTGTGTTAAGCCTATCCAGTGAATTGTTTTTCAGATATTTTATTTTCCAGATTTAAAATTTTCAACTGGTTCTTTTTTTAAAAAAATAGTTTCTAGTTATATGTTTTCATTTAATAATCTCCTATCTTTTCATTTAATAAAAGCACATATTTCTTTATGTCATTGAGCATAGTTACAATAGTGGCTTTAAAGTTGTCTGAAAATTCCATCATCTGGGCCATCTCATGATTGTTTTCTTAGAATTATCTTTTCTCTTGAGAAGCGGTTACATTTTCCATATGTAGAGCACTGTTGGATTACCTGGTAGCTCAGACGGTAAAGCATCTGCCTGCAGTGCAGGAGACCTGGGTTCACCCCCCGGGTTGGGAAGATCCCCTGGAGAAGGAAATGGCAACCCACTCCAGTACTCTTGCCTGGAAAATTCCATGGATAGAGGAGCCTGGTAGGCTACAGTCCATGGGGTCGCAAAGAGTCAGACATGACGGAGCGACTTCACTGGGTTCACTGTTGGATTATATTCTGAAGATTATGAATGATTTGTTGTGGATACTCTGAGTATTGTATATTTCCTTGAATAGAGTTGATATCCTTTGTTATAGTAGGCCATTAACTGTCCTAGAGCTGCAACTGCTATCATTTGGATGGCCATTTCAATTTCAGCTTAGTTGTTTTATCCTTGGCTGAGCTGCTTGGAGTCTGCCCACACACTTGTGGTTTAGTTGCCAGAGATGTGGGGAGGGTTACACCCAGAATTTAGAGCGCCCCATTTCTGGGTCTTTACTTCTTGAGATCCTGCCCTCCTCCTAGAAGCCATGAAAACAGGGAACTCACCCAGCGTTGTTTCTTTCTTTCAAGTGTTAACTTCCTTCCAGATTCTGTCTGCACTTGGCTGCTCTCCAGTGTCTTCAGGTAGCTGGGATTGTTTTGTTTTGTTTTGAATTAGAGTTTATAGTTGCTATCTGTGGGAGACTCAGTGTGTTAAGACCTTATTCAGCCATTTTAAGTTACTTTTGAGCCTTTGACTATAGCCACATACTAGCAGAACTAGAACTTGAAAAGTTAGCACTTTTCCAATGCTGAGCTGCCACACGGGTCAGTTATTCTTCAACTTGGTTGCTGTACACCAGTTCTCCTTAGGTGAATGAAACACTGAGAGGGTTTTATTTGTAAACCATAAAAATATATGTCAGTTTGGATCTGACTCCGGCGTTCAAGCTAAACATTCACCTTTTATGGACTTTCCTTAGAAGTCTAAATAGTTAAAAGCTTCTTCTGATACCATCATGTTAAAACAGAGCAAGATTAGTGACAACAAGAACCATTATCTTTTAATAACAAAGTTAATTCCAAGGTTACTATAATGGCTCATTTATTTCAAGTCATATTTGACAAGAAGAATTTGTCAGTCTAATGAAAGAACTGGGACAGTCTTGTAGACTTAGCTCTGATGGGATCTGAAAGATCTTAATGGATTCCAAACACGGGAACGGTGCACATAATCCTAGTTAAGTAACTTAAAAGCAGAAACATAATGAAAAACCTGTTGGATTTTGTGTGTGTGTGTATTTAATATTCTATTAGTTTAGCTGTCTGAAGCATTTTTCACAGAGATATATTTTCATTTGACATGCTTTTCAAACGTAGTTTGGAGCATATTACACAGCTGATTTTAAGCCTACTAAAATGTTAGATATTTATTTATAGAGTTCCTAACATAGCCTAATAATATTGAGCAAATATCAGATGTATGTAAACACTGGGCAATATCAATCTAAATTGAAAAAAACTCCAATTTCATTGAAAATCACCACTGTATCAAAATATTTCTTATAATAAACAGGTTGTGCACTGTTTGGAATCATTTTGAAGTGGCTGTTACTTTTTTCCTTTCCCCCTCTTTCTTTGTATTTCTTTTTTTATTTTATTTTATTTAACTTTACAATATTGTATTGGTTTTGCCATATATCAAAAGAATCTGCCATAGGTATACATGTGTTCCCCATCCTGAACCCTCCTCCCTCCTCCCTCCCCATACCATCCCTCTGGGTCGTCCCAGTGCACCAGCCCCAAGCATCCAGTATCGTACATTGAACCTGGACTGGCGACTTGTTTCATATATGATATTATACCTATTTCACTGCCATTCTCCCAAATCATCCCACCCTCTCCTTCTCCCACAGAGTCCAAAAGACTGTTCTATACATCAGTGTCTCTTTTGCTGTATTTCTGATATTACTTACTTGAGAGTTTCTTTGAACGGGTATCATTCTCTTCAAAACTGAAGATTATAGAAAAGTAAAGTGACATACCATTTCATGTCATTTAATTTCTGTAGTTTAAATTTGATGTTGATTAATTTGCTCATCAGTGACTGAATCTTTCTTTTGAATAACTTGAACTCAATCACTACTTTTTCTACTATTGTTTTTCTTTTTGATTCATTTTATTGTTATAGGTGTTTTTTTATGAAAATGAAAGTTTAATCAAGGATGTTCATTAGCTGAAGGTTTGTGTAACTGAAATAGAATTTTCATTTTGAATGCATCTGTCCAAATTCAAGCTCACCTATCAGGTAGGAAATATATCAATATTTCCTGAGTTTATATTTTGACTTATTATCTAGTAGATGATAAAACAAGTCTCTGCTCCATTGAAAAACAGCTAAATCAGTTTTTTTTTTGTTTGTTTCATTCTTATGGTGATATTCAGACTCACTTATTTCAAAAGTTAAAATAATACTGTGCTTGGAAGTTTCAGTCAGTTAAACTGGTTGTTAGAATGTTATTCTCTAAGTGTAGAAATGGTTTCTTTCTTCTTCCAGTAACTATGTGCCTTAAACATAGTAGGTGTTTAATCAGAATATGTTGACTTATGTCTAGTGAGATAGAAAAATCCTAAATAATAGTGTTCACTGGGGATATGTAATTTTCACTTGAGAATTTATTGAATTCATTTTCCTTAACTTTAAGCTTTCTGGTTTCAGAATAATTAAATATTGATGATTTTGCTATGACTAGTAATATTGCTCCTTTATTTTAAATATTTTTAAAATTTAGTATAAAAATGGAAGACTTGAAAAATGGTCTTATGTGTTTTTCCAGTAAAAGGGGTGGGGGGAAATCCTTGAAACTTTGTATAAACTAATAAAATCCTAATTCATAATGCTATTTGAAATAGAAACTATTAAAGTGAGGATATTGGCACAAAGTATGCATGCCATAAATGTCTATCATGTTGAACTTCGTGGCTTTGAATGCATTATTATTGTTGAGCTATCTTAGCTGCATCCTAGACATTGGTGAAACTGAAGGATGACAGTATTTAAGCTTTAAAGAAATTTGAGAGGAGTGGTGGGCTGCAAACTATAAAACTCTGGGTATAGAAGCTGTTTCCTCTCTGTGGATTTCAGCCTATTAACTTGTGTATTTTAGGGGAAATATTTACTTCATAATCTGTATATAAATGTATATACTTTTCATTGCTTGACATTTTCATATTTATAAGTCAATGAGAACTATCAGTATTTTCTCCCTATTCAACTATGTCTTCTTTCTTCTGTCTAAATAAGGGTGTAACTGGAAATTGACAGACTCTGGTGGGTGGCATTTGCATTATGGAGCAATGGAAATCTTAAGGCTGGTTAATTATATTTTCAGCCTACATCAGGCATTGCTCTCCTCTCTCTTCTTCCTTATTCTCATTCACTACCTTATAGTTAGTTATGTGCAGGGAATTTTGAGCTTTTTGAAAGCGAGAGCTGAGCTTTATTCATCTCAATGCCAAGCACAGGACCTGATACAAATAATGATTACCATATAAGATAAATCACTATAGTTGTGCAAGAAACAAGAAAGAAACAACAGTTGATAATGTTCATTGCTATTGACCACATGTGTGAACGCTATATAAGGTAATCATATTGGGGATCTTCCTTAGCAAGATTATGTAGGTCACTGGTGAGGAGGCAGACCCAGGACCCAGGGTTGGAAACCCCACACCAAATTCCACCAGTGTAAGCACTGTGCCATTCAAACTGCTCTCAGTTTATTAAAGTGGCCGTTTTCCTTACAGAAACCAACAAATGTAAACTAACACACATTACCCTTGAGACCTGCATTACTCAGCATGATTCAATGTATGAATTAAATTCTCCAGGTGTTTTCACAACTGAGATAAAGAAATGAAAACTCTCCTAGTGTTAATGAAGTATGATGAGAAAAGACATCTATAAACAATGGTCGGTCTGTCCACCTATTGTTTGCTCTGCTTAGAGTATCAAATCTGATTGTGATTTGGGTAATTTGAATCTAAGACTCTTTGAGCCTTTTAGCTCTGTGTGTGGACTTTCAGCAGGGATGACTTTTTCAGAATTATTCATGAAAAATCACATCACACTCAGCATTCTAGGACAAAAAGAGCAAGCTTATAAGGCAAGAATTAGTCTTATCTTTATAATCTGCCGGCATTTTTTAAGCAACACTAGCAAAGGTGTAAAGTAGGTCTAAAATTATTGACATTTACACCAATAAAATTGTAAAGTAGGCGCTAATAGTCTTTAAATAATATCAAAACTTTTGTAGAGAGGGCAGTTAACTGTTTCCTTAGCTCTGCCTTTAGATTTGGCCAGGAGTCCCCTTCTGGTTGACCTACCTTTGAAGTAGTAATTCTTCACTGAGATGGTCAGATGCACTGGTGGTAATCATTTCACTATCCTTGAAAATAATGTACACTAGGAAATGGAGTTTCCATAAATAAGAATGTGTTGGTTCTCTTTAGAGAAGGAATTAGAGATGGGGATGATAAATGAACACCTCACCCCCCACACACAATAATAAGAGCATCTTAGAAGGGTAGAGGAAGGGAAAAATGATGCCCAGAATTAGAGAATTATGGAATTTTAGAGCTAGGAAATATCTCAGATATGGATTAGTATAAATATGGGCTCAGTTCAGTTCAGTTGCTCAGTCGTGTCCGACTCTTTGCAGCCCCATGAACTGCAGCACGCCAGGCCTCCCTGTCCATCACCAACTCCTGGAGTTTACCCAACTCATGTCCATTGAGTCGGTAATGTCTTCTAACCATCTCATCCTCTATTGTCCCCTTCTCCTCCTGCCTTCAGTCTTTCCCAACATCAGGGTCTTTTCAAATGAGTCAGCTCTTCGCATCAGGTGGCCAAAGGATTGGAGTTTCAGCTTCAACATCAGTCCTTCCAATGAACACCCAGGACTGATTTCCTTTAGGATGGGCTGGTTGGATCTCCTTGCAGTCCAAGGGACTCTCAAGAGTCTTCTCCAACACCACAGTTCAAAAGCATCAATTCTTCAGCACTCAGCTTTCTTTATAGTCCAACTCTCACATCCGTATATGACTACTGGAAAAACCATAGACTTGACTAGATGGACCTTTGTTGACAAAGTAATGTCTCTGCTTTTTATTTTTTTTAACTTATTTATTTTAATTTATTTTAATTGTAATTTAATAATAATTTACAATATTGTAGTGGTTTTTGCCTTACATTCATATGAATCAGCCATGCTTCTTAATATGCTGTTTAGGTTGGTCATAACTTTCCTTCCAAGGAGTAAGCATCTTTTAACTTCATGGCTACAACCACCATCTGCAGTGATTTTGGAGCCCCCAAAAATAAAGTCTGACACTGTTTCCACTGTTTCCCCATCTATTTCCCATGAAGTGATGGGACCAGATGCCATGATCTTAGTTTTCTGAATGTTGAGCTTTAAGCCAACTTTTTCACTCTCCTCTTTCAGTTTCATCAAGAGGCTCTTTAGTTCTTCTTCACTTTCTGCTATAAGGGTGGTGTCATCTGCATATCTGAGGTTATTTTTAAATATGGGTAGAAGAGTTGATAGACGTTCAAACATTCTGGTAATCAGAATCAATTCAACAGTCTAATTGGTTCACTGTCAAGAATCTCAGAGCAGTATATTCTGGCCCTTCTAATAATGCTTGGAGTATGTTCTATAGATTTTGTGGTATATTTTTAGTTATATGAACACTGGGACAGTTCATAAAGTAAAAGAGCTCTGTCCCATCTTTAGTATATAGGGCAAAATATATATAGGGCAAACTCATCCCTAATTCTTCAGTAACCTTTGAATTTCAGAGTGAGCTGATTGCTGCTGATGTCTTGATTTAGGCAATGAGAGATGACACTGGCACAGAAGAGGAACATGAAACGGTGAAGGGAGGTAGTAAGCCCAAGGTCTTAAAGATGGATTTCCAAGGAAGTCTCAGGAAAGTTTTCTAAACTGTCTACTTATACTGTACAGAAAAAAAAGAAAACGAAATGAAAAAGCCACCTTTGTGAAGCATACATCACTATGCCAATCTTCTTATCTTTTTGTACTTCTTCTTGTTATGAATTCCTAATGATTCTTATCATGAATGGAGTTGGTCTTTCTGTATTCCTCATACCATTCATTTGATTGAACTCATCAGGAATTACAATATCAAGTTGAAGTCAAGCTTCCCAGGTGGCAGTAGTGGTAAAGAATCTGCCTGCCAATACAGGAGACGCAGGTCCAATCCCTGGGCTGGGAAGATCCTTTGGAACAGGAAATGGCAACCCACTATAGAATTCTTGCCTGGAAAATTCCATGGATAGAGAAGACTGGCAGGCTACCATCCATGGGGTTGCAAAAGAATCAGACATGACTGAGCACATGTAGGTGAATCTCCCCCTTTTTAAGTGCCTATTTTGAAGTCTATCTTACCCTGAGACCTGTGTGGCCACTTGAAATACAGGATTTTGTTCCATAGTGCTGGGGGTCATGCCCAGCACTTGGCAGGCAGCTCTAAATGGCCATGGTGCCATCATAAAATGTTACATGTTACATTACATCGTAACATCAGTTTAACTTTTTACAGTGTGGCTAATTCCAGAGAATGGATGGCATTTTGATATATGGACTTTAAGTCTTCTATGATCTTTGTGAGTGATTTTGCAAAGATTTTCCTCTGTGTCCCTGTAGACTGTATTCAGAGTACTAAATAGTTCAAGGTTTGACTTTCATGCTAGGAGTTGTCAGTAACCTGAGTATGCCTCAGGAAACTTTTTTTCCCCATAAAAATAGTCTTCCGGTTTTTTTTTTTATCTTTCAGTTGAGGAAGATGGCAGCATGAATCAAAGACATGGACTAATAACTTGTAATGAGAGACGGGTAAATGTGGAACCCCCAGGCACGTCTCTGCTCAGCGTTCCCATCAGGTGCAGTGGCCTGTTATGGATAAAGGTAAATTGAGTTCTTCTACTTGACCCAAACACTGATTCTGTGCCCTCACGTCCTGCCAAGGTAGTTGCATGGTTGCTATTTAGTATGAGTCACAGCCAAAGATGAATTCTGAGTGCTGTGTCTAAGTGGCAGGAAAAAAAAAACCTGGTCCTCCTCTGAAGGTCAAGTGCAGTTTTCCAATGTGTCAGCACAATAGGAACCCACACACTTAAGGCCAGGAGAGACCTTGAGGATCTAGGGTTGTGACATGTGTATGGAGACTTGGCTTCATCTGTTGCCTGTTTGGATTGATCTAACCCTGGGACAGAAAAAAAATCCACTGTTTCTTCCCGTTTTGGTCCCATTGTATTTGTACATTTCTTTCTTCCTTAAGAAGATCTCTCCCTGGCTAATGTAAGAGACGCTGACTGTACTGAGCATGAATCTTTAATCCAAAGCAAAGCACTTCAATGGAAGAATGGCTCATTGGACTTCTGAATATCCTTTTGTACCGGTATTTCCTAAAATTACCTAATTCCTATGAAACCTTTCCCTATGAATCCTTGTTGGGCAGATGAAAGGCTTGTGGAAACACCCAGCATTGGTTTCACTCTTGCTTCCCTTATATAAATAGGATAGCCTTCCAATCTGTGGGGCTGACATGCATGATATGGCATTACCTCTCCTAAACAGAGCAGGGTAGGGCTGGTGCTTAAAAAAAAAAACTTTTTGTGCCAACTGACCACTAGGCAGCTGGACCAGGAGGCTTCCTGGCAGTACAACAGTCCTGAGGAGAAACATCAGGGTGGGGAAAATAACAGGAGGCCAGTTGTAACGTTAGAAATGCTCTTTTCAGCGTCTTTCTCATTTCTTCTAAGTCTGTGCATTTGATGTGGCAGCTCTCTATTTCTCAGACAAAGCTCAGTGAAGAAACTGTTCTCATTAATTGCTAATGGGCCAAACTGCGGTGCTCATTTAGAGAGATTCTGGTGACAGACAATTAAGTATCCACGTATTTGAAAGTGTTGGGAGAGAAAATGATGTCTTTACCTCACCAGGTTCATTTAAAAAGCTGCATTCGTGTTTTTTGTTTTTGTTTTTTTCCCTTTTCCAAAATTTGACTCATGTCAATGGGAAAATTCCAGAGAAACTGAAAAGAAAATCCCCCTCAATGCCAGACTTTCCTTGTCCTCGGCTTAGGTAAAGAGGGTACGGAGAAGCTCCAGGGAAGCCACAGTACTGAGTCCCTACGACTCTTTCTTTCTAGGCCTGCCTGTAGTCTCTGCTGAGCAGTCTCTTCAGAGTGGGCTATGTTTTTTAATTCTGGAATAAGTAATACTTTCTTCTGGCACTTCTTTTATGCATTAAAAATGAATGTCTACAAATGCTGGTGATTAGGGGATGTACTCCAGAACAGTACAGGAGTACTTTAACAATTGATGGAATCCTCAAAAATTCCAAATAAATAAAATGACTTGGCCAGGCAGAAGAGTGGTTGGGAATTTTAGATTGAAAGGGAATCCTTCTGTAATTTTTTTTTTTTTAAGTAAAATATTGAATCTTTTTTTGAAGCAAATTATCACATCCCAATTTATCGTGTGTAAATCTGGAATGCCACATGGAGACCTGACTTTAACTGGAACGCGCCTTCACTAAGCTAGTTTGAAGCCAGTTCCTCCCCTTCCCTGGCTAGAAAGGAAACTCCATGAAAGCAAAGTCTTTGCTGTTCATAATTATGGAATCTTTGATGCTGCAGAGCTCAGATGTTTAGATACTCATTAATGTTTGTTGAGTCAATGGGACAAGTGAAGAGACAAACAAGGAGCTGGTATTCTAAAATGTGATTAGAGAGAAAAAATATCCAGAATTCACGGTTAGTGCTAATATATAAAAGAGGCTTCTTTGGGATAAAATGAAAAGAAATTGGGGTCTAAACCCAAGAGTACTGTTTTTTACTGGGTATTAATTTTATGTCACTGCAATTTCTCCAGACCAGTGGAATCCTTTATATGTTTATGTCAGCCACAAACAGAATCTATCCAGAGGAGGGACCCATAGCTGTCTACCTGGGAACGTTGGATCATGAATTCTGATTGGCTTCCTTTCTCTGTGTCAGGACCTGGTTGTAAATTCATGCACAGAACACGGACTGTCAATGTGGACATTTACAGTACACGTTGTTCCATGCTATGACCTTCCCTCGTGAACACTGAAGCAGGAACTGATATGGGGAGGGGGTCATGGGGAACACCATTAAATGGAAACACGGGGCTGCTGTATCTCTTACTTACAGTGAAGCTGGAGACACTGGCGCCCATAACATGACTCCCTTGTTCATGTTACACTCAGGGAAAACCAGAGCCACATGTTTGAGTGGCACCTCCTGAGCTCCTGTTTCCAAATTCAAACTGGGCTGCCACGTGGTGTACACGATTTCAACGCAGGAGCAGATTTCACTGAAGCCACAGGGCATCTGAGTTACATGAGTACAAAATGAGAAACAGACGTGACTGCAGGTGCTTTCTGCCCTGCTCTTGTGTAACTAACTCAAAGGTGTCTTTGATTTAAATAAGAAATTTGGCAGAGAGCTTGTCCATAAAGCACTTTAATTGCATTGGTTTTTGGTAAAAGGGCTTCTCTCTCCTCCCACCTCACTCTCACCACACACATTCAAATACACATAAAACTCCTATTATAAAGAGTAGAATGACAGTGTTAAAAATAAAATTTAAATTAAAGGCCAACCTCAGTAACTTGTAAGTTTCCCATTCTCCCTGAAAATGGCCTTTGGTTTTCATCTTTGGATAGCCTGATTTTAAATAGGTAATACTTATCCAGTAAGTCATAATGGCTCTAAATCTATTGCATAAATAATATGGCTTGTAAATATATTAACAAATAAATATTTAACCAATAGATCAAAATGGCTTCAAAGAAGTCAGTCAACTCCAACGGGGACATAACACATTTTTAAAAATTGCCAAAATAAGAGTTTGTTCAGTAGACCATAACCAGTCACGGCTCAAAAGAGAGTATGCTACCTTTGTGCCTGGAAATGTTTCTAGTAAAGTTCTCAATTTCTAGACTAAATGTTGTGTGTAATTGAAGCAAAGCTGCCCTACTTATGTTGCCCCATTTCCAAGGCTTAGCATTGAGAAGGTGCTCAAAAAATCTGAAATGATGAATAAGACTCCATTTGGAGTCTGGGTGAACTGAATACCATTCACAGCAAAGCAGCCTCTTTCGGCTGTGTATGGAAAGTAGGGAAAGTGTTTCACTTTTTAGATAGGCTTGTTGACCTTGGGCAAGACATTATATCTCTGACCTTCAGTAGCCTTATCTGCGCAGTGAGGGACTAAACTAGATGATTTTAACCAGGTCCCCTTGGTTGTAATTTAGAGTGTGATTCTGTGGGAAGTTTGGGTTTTACTGTGTGCCTTAAGAGTTTTCTACAGAATATAGCAACTTCACTTTTTAATAACCTGAAGCTGCTACACCTGTGTGGAAATTATTATAGGCATTTTTTCTGACATAGATATCCTGAATTGGGATTGTTTAAATTTGGTTTCATGGGTTGTATACTGCGCAACTCCAGGGGGCACTATTCACATAGATTATAAAGCAAATGCCGCCCCCCTTCAAGTTATGCAATGTTGTTTCTCTGCCTTAAATATACAATATATTTTCTTTCTAGCTAGGGAACAGATTCATGTTGTTAGATTTTTTTTTTAACACCTATGTTTGTTGGAATTCTGCCAACTTCTTCCTTCAGACTTCTTTTCCGAGAAGAATTTTCTTCTGATTCTTTCCCAAGCCTTGATTAGAATGAAACTAACATTTACTTTAAAAGGAAATTATTCTCACTCTGATGGATTCTGCTCTAAAATTGAGGGAGAAAGGGTCTGGAATTGGGGCACCAAACTGTTTAGTTGTGCCTTTCTTGGCATGGTGTGTGCAGGGTGGGATGGCATCAGGCAGCAATAGAACATAGGTTTTTGGTAGCCTGGGCGCTGGTAGCTCTATATTTTGTTTGTTTCCTGTGTGGAAAAGAATCAGAAATAGATGGCTGTTTCTTGAAACTGTGCCCAGTGGTTTGGCTAATGGTCCTTTTCCATCTTGCATCGTGGAGGGAGTTTGGTCTTGAGTTGGGACTGATCACATCCCTGGGCAGGCTTTAGGCTTGGCGGCCTGAGGAAGGCACATGTGGAATGCTAGCTGACTGCCTTTCTGCTCCCGCTCGGCAAAGACACCAAGACCGCTGGGGTTTGCTTATACCAGTTGTCTCCCTCGTGGGGAGCAGAACTGGTCCCTTTAAAAAAACATTTTTGCTTAAAAATAACAAGTGGAAGCTGAGGTGCTTTTCAGCTAATGGGTAAAAACTAGCTCTTTCTTACTGAAGTCAAATTAATATTTAAAACCTGGATTCTGGGCTTCAAGACATTCTCAGAAACTTCGTGGCGCTTTCACCACCTGCTACTGGTGAGTTGCTTTGTACCTGTGTCCCCTCTAGATCGGGGCGTCACTGTGGGGCTGCACCGCCAGCTCTGGGCACATAGCTTTAGGCTGTGCCATGTGTGGGAGACGGCGCTACCTTCTGCCTGCCTGTCCAGACTGTGTAACTCAAATGATGAGATGATTTGATATTGACAGTTAGACCTGTCTTACCAGCCAGCCCATATGCATCAAATTCTAAGAAATGAGTAGCCCAGTGCTTAACTGTCCACATCATTAGAGCAATATTGAAGCTGAACCATGAGCCTGAAACCTCTTCAACAACAGAATTCTGACCAGTTATCTCTTCTGATGTTTCTATGTTGCCCCTGACAACATGTAGCAATAGCAATAGAATTATTTACTCCAGAAATAATACCTTTTATTGAGACCTTGCTTCAAGTGGTCATGAATCCCTATCCAGACTGCAAGGTTTTAGATATAATTATCCCTGTTTTATAGGAGAAGACACTAACTCTCAAGAGGGAAGGCATTTACTCAAGACAGCATCAGATTTCAGGGCCAAGAGTAAAGCCTGGTTCTGTCCTTCAAGCCATGTTGTCATCCCTCCCTTCCTCCCAGTTAGGAATGCAAGGCTTCCTGCCATCTCCTCCTGTATTACTCTCCCTTCACGGCCCAGCTCATTCTCCTGTCTCAGGCCATCTTGTGGATATGCTGTTGGCTTCTTCCCATCACTCCCAGGATTCTTCCCATTTTTTGCAAGTTTTCTTTCCTTGGCCACTTTCTGGTTATGTAATCTTGAGAAAGTTATTTAATTCTCTGGCCTAAAATTTCCTCATCTGTATAATGTTTACAAAATTATAGACAGCTCCAAAACATGAACTGGTTTGATTGGATTTTGTTTTGGGAATATCAATTAAAACCTACAAAGAATTGTCTAGCTAACCTAAAGAACTGAAGTGAAAAAGTTGTGAGCAAGGATAATAGCAAGATTTTGGATCTAAGTAACTCTGGAAGAGTGGTGCGGTATATTGGGAGGAGGGAGGCTTGGGGTAGGGGGAGAGGATGGGGAGAGGTTTGGGGTAGAAAAGCAACAGTCCAGTGGGGACATCTGGGCTGAGAGTTATTAATATGTGCTGTCACTTAACTCATGGAACTTGTGGACTTTTCTAAAGACCGAATGTGGGATAAGGAACAGAGGAGGGCTGAGGGCAGAGTTCTGGGTGCTTGGGCTAACCTCAGACTGGTGACTTCGTTTTTCTGGATTTTAGTTTCCTCTTAAAATGGAAGACATGGACTAGATTTCTAAGCAGCCCTCTCACCTTAACATTCTTAAGTTCTATAAATGACACAATAGCAAATGCACACGTCATCTGAATCTAAACCTGAAATTGTCTACTGTCAAAGTCAAAGACATTCAGCAATGGCTTCCCTGACGGAGCGGCAGCCGGCAATGAGGTCAGGCGTGCTCGGCTGTGAGAAGCTGATTATGTCCTTTGTTCAGGAAGTGGCATTTCAAGAAAGGATTGACTTTGCTTATGAAAACTTCCTGGTTTTGTGCCGAAACAGAAGATCGAGGAGGAAATGGTACCAAGGAGCAAAGGCTGCAGAAGAGTGGGAGACCCTTCCCGTTTGTTAACTTGGGGCCTGGATTGCCTAATTATTTGAAAATGAGTGATGTTTCATCAAAAGTGTCTTCCCAGTAAGAACAGCCCATGCCTGACCAGAGCTCCTTTTATTCTTCCCAGTAAGAACTGCCCATTGCTAATCAGAGCTCGTGTTATTGCTCTGCTTCCTTTACCTGTGTTAAAGCCTAGGGAATTCACAACAGATGGGTTCCTGCTATGAGGGGAAGGTTGCTGATAGGACGGATCAGCAACGTCTGATACATGTTTCCTTGCCTCCCCACAGGGTGGGCTCAAGCCCTCACTTTGCTCTCTACTAGGGCTCGTGCAGAGGGACTTAGCTGGACAGAGAGCATAACTCGTGGGCTGGGGAGGAGGTTAAGAGGAGCAATTAACCTTGGGACTTGTGTGAAAACCAGTGACACTAGGCCCTGACACTCCACTATTCCTCAAGTTGCCCAGAGCACTTATAAACATGGGGTATTTATTCATGCCTCCAAATTTTCCCTGCCAGACAGCCCAGTGTCCGCTTTCCTCCTACCTCTGTGACCGGGGAAGCCCATGGAATCACAGAGGAATGCTACCACCAGTCCCATCACACACTGGTCACCAGTTAAAGGATGGGTAAATCTCCATGCAGGTGTTGCCATCCACCTTGCTCAGTGTTTCCCAGTTTAAGGGAAATAGTCCCAGCTACCTAGGAGACACAGTGTGACTTTGTAGGTAGGCTAAAAGCATTTATGGAGAAGGCAGTGGTACCCCACTCCAGTACTCTTGCCTGGAGAATCCATGGACAGAGGAGCCTGGTAGGCTGCAGTCCATGGGGTCGCTAAGAGTCGGACACGACTGAGCGACTTCACTTTCACTTTTCACTTTCATGCATTGGAGGAGGAAATGGCAACCCACTCCAGTGTTCTTGCCTGGAGGATCCCAGGGACAGGGGAGCCTGGTAGGCTGCCGTCTCTGGGGTCGCAGAGTCGGACATGACTGAAGCGACTTAGCAGTAGCAGCAGCAGCAGTAGCAGCAGCAAAAGCATTTATGAGCTACAAAAAATGTTCAGTTGTCACCCAAATTTTCCACCCTAGCTAAGACTTACTGGCATTGCTGGCATGGCTAGGCAGGAGTCACATGGTAGGTGACTTAGTGTTGGCATAAAGATGAGATGAAGACTGTAAAGCACCTTTTTTAAGATTCACATGCCCTCTGTTTCAATGTAGTATAGTCCCCTGATCCTCTTACCAAAAAAGCCTGAGACTTCTGACTAATTAGGTCAGACTCTCTGGAGATGGGACTCGGGTGCTCATGGCCTTTAAAAACTTCCTCAGTTGATTCTACTCTGCCACCCAGGCTAAACACCGTAGGTGGAGAAGAAAGGACGTGGGTTCTGCACTTGTTGTAGATGTGTTAGTCAACTTCTCTGAACTCTGATATCCTCCTAAACTGAAGATGGTAATACTTACCTCATGAGGTTGTTGGGAAGATCAAGGGAAATTAAGTTGAATGAGATATCTTATAGCAGGTCCTTAGGGTTTACTCAAAAAATATTACCACCCTGCTCTCGTTTACCTCAGCTGCTGTGGAAACAGTTGCCATCTATTGTGTAAGTGGGAGAGAGTTTACTTCTTTTTTAAAAAAAATTGAGGTAAAGTTGACTTATTACATTATGTTAGCGTCAGGTGCACCAAATCATGATTCACCGTCAGTGAACTGTGCCCAAATATAAGATTAAAAAACCAAAAAAAATTTGTATACATTGTGAAACGATCACCACAAGTCTAAAGAGTTTTCTATGTGATAGAAATTCTTTTCTGTATTTCACTGGGGCTTCCTGGGTGGTGCAGGAGTAAAGAATCTGCCTGTCAATGTAAGATGAACAAGAGATGTGAGTTTGATCCCTGGGTTGGGAGGATCCCCTGGAGGAGGAAATGGCAATCCACTCTGGTATTCTTGCCTAGGGAATCCCATGAACAGAGGAGCCTGGTGGGCTACAGTCCATGGGGTCGCAAAAGAGGTGGACATGACTGAGTATACACATATCTCATTGCTAATTTAAAACCTAAAACATGAAAGGACCGAAAGCTCTTGCTTTGGGTTTTATTGAAATAAGTCAGTAGAGCCAAATGAATGGTTGGTGTTGTCAGGAAGCCTCAGGTTCAGCCTCCATAAAGGCAGCTTCTTTGTTTCCACCTGATTCTGAACTGTTTATTTCATCTACTGGGAGCCAGGATGCCAGCCCACAGCAGAAGGGCAGTGCTCTCAATTAGATGGGCAGGGCCCTCTGCGTCCCTGCCTCCCAGGGGGCTCTCTGGGGACAGTGGTCCAGGGTGGGCGAAGGGAAAATGGTGGCCCTTGTTCTCTCAGAAGCTGAACTCTAGCCCTGGGGAAGTGCCATCTGACTCCAGCCTTATGTTTCTTCTGCTCCATTCCATCCTGTCCCTCAATTACCGTGGTGCTGGCACCTTTCCATTCCTGGTCAGAGGAAACCTGTCTGGACGCCTATGCCCTAAGTAGCTCACTTGTCTCTGCTTGGTAGCAAGACTGCCTAGCCAGAAAGAAAGCAGGGCCAGTAAATGGCATTTCCACAAAACCTACTACCTTCCATTCAAAGGCCCATGGCCTCTTAGTCTTCGTGTAGGAGAATAACAGCCCAGCTTCCCTTGGCTGTCTGGGCAGATGAACAGGCTCCGGGCCCCCCTCAGTCCCATCTGGGGTGAAAGGTCAATGTGGCAGTCGGGGCTGCAGCTGCCGTGCCCTGCCACCTCCCTCACTAGCCCAGGGATTAGATTGCATCTCCACCTCACTCCTCACAGAGGTGAGCAGCACACAGAGAAAATGAGAGCCTGTCTTGGGTGTGTTAGTGAGTTCTGTGTTCCATGGGTTATCCCAGCACCATTTTCTTCTCAGCCTGCTATGGAGGGCCCCACCTCTTCCCCACACTGGATGTCGTTTTAGGCAGGTGACTCCATGCAGGGGGAGACATCGTACCCTCATGCTTTGACCTGGAGCCCCTAGAGCTTGCTGTGGGTTCCATGATCATGCCCTGAGTTGCATGACACAGCTATAGTCAAGCTCCTCAGCTGCGGTTTTTATCACTGGTCCTTCTATCTACCAAGTACAGCACTGAGGCAATTCATCTCTCTGTTCCTTCGGCCCTCCATCCTTCCCTCCATCCATCCTTCCATCCATCCAGCATTTATTCTTTATCTGCACTGTGCCTGGCACTGTGGAAGATGCTGAACGTCCATGGATGAAGAACACACAGCACTTCTGTCAAGAATCTCAGGGTTAGTGAATGTAATTGATAATGAACAGGTGTTGGTTGGTTAGTGTAAGATCATCTGGTGAGAAAAGAATGAAACAGGAACAGGCTGAGATTCTGAATTTTACAGCAGGAACCCTGGGTAGAGCAGTTGGAAAAGGTGCATCTCTAAGGACTTTCCTGAGTTAATTGACACTCATGTGCAGTTGGCTCACCTTAGGGACTATCTGCTTTGAAAGGGGCCCAGTGAGAACTGGGGGCTGGGGGTCTGGGGCCTGGCGGCATCTCCTGGATACAAAACTACTCTTGTCCACTCCTCTTCCCACCCCAATAAGAAGGTTGGGGAGTAACAGTAGAGGGCTATTCTCCTCTGTCTCACTACCCCAAGCTACCCTTTCAGGGAAAAAAATCTGGAGACCCATCCATCCCATTTTATTATTTTGGAAGGAGAGAAGCTACAAGTGTGGTGATGATGGCGGAGGCTGCTTTCACGGTTATATTTAGAGATCAACTCCTACATTCAAATGGAATCCTGAGCCGGCTTTCAGGTGGGCGGAACAGTTGCTTGACTGGGCAATCTTCTTTGGATATTGGAAACAGCTACCTAAACCTTGGTCGAGGACGATCTTTGGTTTGTTAGCAGGAGGAAAGGTGAGAAAGTATACTTCGTGAAGTTAAATGAGCCCCTTGCCTCCCCTCCAACTGGAGCAGATTAAAATTTGTGGCCCCTTGGCATTTCCTGAATAAATAGAATATTTTTTTTTCTCCCCAAATGACAGGGCTCTGGTTCTGATGTGAGGCAGTAAGATTTGAAAATACAGACAGAGCTAAAATCCATTTTGATTGAAGCTAAATGTGATTGAATCCTGTTTACAATGACCTTAGATAATTTTGCTTCATTATCCAGTGTATTATGTTTGCACTGGGGATTCTGAAAATAAGTTACTTTCTCAAGATATGCCTGAGATGCCACTTTTAATGCTGGTTTGGGCTAGTTCCATTTCTCATGAAAGTGGAAATATGGAATGAGGATGGGTATGAGATGAGAGGCAAAGAAAGATGGGAGTCTGCACTTCCATTTCCTTTGCAGGGAGCTCCAGAATAAACCAAGTCCCTTGTCCCTTCTACTGTTACCTGGGACCATCTTCCGCTTTGGCCAAAACACCCTCAGCTTGTATAACCCCGTTGCCCATCTGCCTCATTAACGCCTTTGTTGGTCAGCACCATGCAGAAAAGTTGAATAACATGTTACTCACATGTGGTGCTCTTCTGGTCCTTGGCAGAGTTTCCGGGAGAACAGAGAGAGAGGGGAATGCTTCTTCAGACTCACCATCTCATTTATCTAATAGCCCAGCCAGGGATATTGCAGCCCAGTACTTCTTTATTGAAGTCATCCTTGGGAGGGTTTCTGGTTCAGATCAGATCAGATCAGTCGCTCAGTCGTGTCCGACTCTTTGCGACCCCATGAATCGCAGCACGCCAGGCTTCCCTGTCCATCACCAACTCCCGGAGTTCACTCAGACTCAAGTCCGTCGAGTCAGTGATGCCATCCGGCCATCTCACCCTCTGTCGTCCCCTTCTCCTCCTGCCCCCAATCCCTCCCAGCATCAGAGTCTTTTCCAATGAGTCAACTCTTCGCATGAGGTGGCCAAAGTACTGGAGTTGCAGCTTTGGCATCATTCCTTCCAAAGAAATCCCAGGGCTGATCTCCTTCAGAATGGACTGGTTGGATCTCCTTGCAGTCCAAGGGACTCTCAAGAGTCTTCTCCAACACCACAGTTCAAAAGCATCAATTCTTTGGCACTCAGCTTTCTTCACAGTCCAACTCTCACATCCATACATGACCACTGGAAAAACCATAGCCTTGACTAGACGGACCTTTGTTGGCAAAGTAATGTCTCTGCTTTTCAATATGCTATCTAGGTTGGTCATAACTTTCCTTCCAAGGAGTAAGCGTCTTTTAATTTCATGGCTGCAGTCACCATCTACAGTGATTTTGGAGCCCCCCCAAAATAAAGTCTGACACTGTTTCCACTGTTTCCCCATCTATTTCCCTGTAAGAGCCCCTAATATCCTCTCCATTCCAGTAAGCTGAATTTGGACTATAGATACCAAGAACCAAAGAGAACATGAAAGCCAAATGATTCTGGCTCATTGCTGGCTACAAATGCCTTGCCTCTCCTCCTGTCTATTACTCCCTGCTTAGTTTCCCATCAATTTTGTCAGAATTCATCTGCTGTTCTGTGAAGGAGCTAATACCGCCATTGCTTCCACTTTGAATTATTTATTCATTAAACATTGAATTCAGTGCTATCTCTGTGTTGGATACAAAGATGGCGGACCTGGTTCTGTTTTCAAGAAGCCTCCAAGCTCGTGGGAATACAGATGTACAGAACTGGTCTATCTTACAAGGGCTGGTTTGGATGCACACATTTTGTGGGAACCTGGAGTAAAGGAACTATGATCTGCCAACGAGAGCTAAGGAAGTTTCTCTGTGGAAATGTCCTGGAGGATTGAGGGATAATTAGGGATTCTCTAGGAAGATAAGAATAGAGACAGCATTCTAGCAGAAGAAATAACATATATGAAGTTTCAGTGCCATGACAGAGGATGGTAGTTACTGGGACTGGTGAATAGCCCCATGTGGCTGGAGCCTCATTGCCCTGGGAGAAATGGCAAATAGGATTTCCCCCTTAGTCCCAAGAAGAACCCCATTGGCTTATGTAGGAAGATCTATTTGCTCCCATGGGTGATGGGAAGCTACTGAGGAATTTCAAAGAGGAGTGCCATGGGTTTGATTTTGATGTGCTCTCAACAATAGGACATAGACTGATGGGAAAACTTAAATGCCACCGATTTAAAACAACTTGAATACTTTCCTGTTCTGGAAAAGTACCTGGAAATAATCTACATCACAGAGGGTTTGATCATTTTCTTCTAATGAAATGGACTAGGATTTGGGGTTGATGCTCTCCTCTCCCTCACTCCCATTATGTTTTTAATGATGGTCATGCTCTCTGGAGAGCTTTTCAAGCCAGTACCCAATAAACTAAAGAGAGCTAGAACCAACCCCAAAGACTGAATCATCTCCCATGTCAAAATGAACCAAACACAAGATCTCTTCAAATATTTAATCAGTTTGGAGACCTCTCTGCCTTCCAACCCAGTTGGGTAAACATTCAAAAGAAAGCATGATGAAGGGGTCTTCAAAGAAAACACTGGACTAAAATGGAGAGGAGACTGGATTTAGGAAGACAGAATATAACATGTGCCTTATGACCTTTTGAAGGCATTCTACCATGGATTAAAAATCATCATAATCATCAAAATGAACAAGAAAGGATTAAACAGTTATACAAATTTAAGGACAACTAAAACTTTTCTTATGGCTGAAAATACCAGACATGGTTTTGAAATAGAATCTTTAAAAACCTTTAGATCATTCTGTGGTTTCTTTCTATAGCCTTCTGTACATGCAAGAAGCAAGCTAGCTACACGTAGCATCCCCGGGAGGTTTGTGGGGCCTTGGCAAAGAAGCAATCAGCGAGAGATAGAAGGCCTGGAGGAGGTGAGAGGAAGTGGTTCAGTTTTTGAACGTGGACTCAGACCCTGCAAACCTAATCTATTTTCCTGAGAACTATGGAAATAAACTAAAGGCCTTGGGGAAAAAAAAAAGTCTAAACATATTTTTAGAATAAGTAATACATGCATATAGCAAAATATCCAAAAGTTATGAAAGGGTGAAAGGTTAAGTATGCTACTTTTTCCTTCCTCTAACATTTTCAGTGCTTCCCTTTCTCTCCATCCCTGTTCCCCACCCCAAACAACCCCTGAGATGAGTCTCTTAGCACTTTGTAAAGGCAAATAATTTATTTCTTCCATCCTTTATGGGAAACGGATTTCATTGACAAGGCCTCAATGTGTGAAGTCTGGGAACTAGGTGTGCGGTATAATTGAACTATGGTATTTCTCAGGCTGTAGTGAATTTATAGATTTTCTGTGTTAGAGAGGTCATTAATAGATACTTATTTTGAGAAGCCTTCCCTAATTTCCCTCAGGAGAGCTTTATCCACTTTGGGAGGCTAAGCCCTTGTATTTACTTAAAAACAATAATTATTTATTTTTGGCTGTGCTGGGTCTTTGTTGCTATTCGGGCTTGTCTCTGGTTGCCTGCAGGCTTCTCACTGAGATGGCTTCTCTTGCTGTGGAGCACAGGCTCTAGGGTGTGCGGGCTCAGTGGTTGTGGCTCCCAGTTATCGAACACAGGCTCAGTAGTTGTGGCACACGGGCTTAGTTGCTCTGTGGCACGTGGGATCTTCCTGGACCAGGGATCAAACCCATGTCTCTTGCATTGCAGGCAGATTCCTTACCACTGAGCCAGCAGGAAAGCCCTGTATTTACATCTTAAGACGTATTTTCCTTTTTAATGTTAAACATAGCTTTGATTTCTTGATTATACAGTCGTATTTCATATTAGGAAATGTAGGTAAGCCATGCTATACCACCACCACCCAGAGACAGACACTGAAACATTGCTATATATATATATGTCTAGAAGTTTCTTACATGTTTGTATATACATTTTTAAACACAATCTTTTAAAAAGTGATATCACACTATAACAGTGTTTTGACTTATTCTACCCTCGTACGTACACTGAGTATCTTTCCATTTCAGTAAATCATTTCAACACTTATACTAGAGCAACCTGGCCACTGCTGTAAATAGACCTTATCATGATGCATGCAGCAGAAGTGTAAGTCTTGCTCTTGTACCAGTCCTGAACATGAATAGACCATCAGTTCAGTTTAGTTGCTCAGTTGTGTCTGGTTCTTTGCAACCCCATGGACTGCAGCACACCAGGCTTCCCTGTCCATCACCAAATTCCCGAGCTTGCTCAAACTCATGTCCATTGGGTCAGTGATGCCATCCAACTATCTCATTCTCTGTCGTCCCCTTCTTCTTCTGCCTTCAATCTTTCCCAGCATCAGTCTTTTCCAATGAGCCAGTTCTTCGCATCAGGTGGCCAAAGTATTAGAGCTTCAGCTTCATCATCAGTCCTTCCAATGAATATTTAGGATTGACTGATTTGACCTCCTTGTAGTCCAAGGGACTCTCAAGAGTCTTCTCCAACACCACAGTTCAAAAGCACCAATTCTTCAACGCTCAGCTTTCTTTATGGTCCAACTCTCACATCCGTACATGACTACTGGAAAAACAATAGTTTTGACTAAATGGACCTTTGTTGGCCAAGTAATGTCTCTGCTTTTTAATATGCTGTCTAGGTTAATCATAGCTTTTCTTTCAAGAAGCAAATGTCTTTTAATTTCATGGCTGCAGTCTGCATCTGCCCTCTATCATCTGCCATGATTTTGGAGTCCAAGAAAACGGTCTGTTGCTATTTCCATTGTTTCTGCATTTATTTGCCATGAAGTGATGGGGCCAGATGCCATGATCTTTGTTTTTTGAATGTTGGGTTTTAAGCCAGTTTCTCACTCTCCTCTTTCACTTTCATCAAGAGGTTCTTCAGTTCCTCTTCGCTTTCTGCCATAAGGGTGGTGTCATCTGCATATCTGAGGTTATTGATATTTCTCCCAGCAATCCTGATTCCAGCTTGTACTTCATCCAGCCTGGTATTCTGCATGATGTACTCTGCATATAAGTTAAATAAGCAGGGTGACAATACACAGCCTTGACCTACTCCATTCCCAATATGGAACCAGTCCATTGTTCTATGTCTGGTTTAACTGTTGCTTCTTGACCTGCATACAGATCTCTCAGGAGGCAGGTAGGGTGGTCTGGTATTCCCATCTCTTTAAGAATTTTCCACAGTTTGTTGTGATCCACACAGTCAAAGGCTTTAGCATAGTCAATAAAGCAGAAGTAGATGTTTTTCTGGAATTCTCTTGCTTTTTCTATGATCCAGTGGATGTTGGCAATTTGATCTCTGGTTCCTCTGCCTTTTCTAAATCCAATGTGAACATCTGGAAGTTCTCAATTCATGTACTGTTGTAGCCTTGCTTGGAGAATTTTGAGCATTACTTTACTGGTGTGTGAGATGAGTGCAATTGTGCAGTAGTTTGAACCTTCTTTGGCATTGCCTTTCTTTGGGATTGGAATGAAAACTGACCTTTTCCAGTCCTGTGGTCACTGCTGAGTTTTCCAAATTTGCTGGCATATTGAGTACAGCACTTTCATAGCATCATCTTTTAGGATATGAAATAGCTCAATGGAATTCCATCACCTCCACTAGCTTTGTTCATAGTGATGCTTCCTAAGGCCCACTTGACTTCACATTCCAGGATGTCTGGCTCTAGGTGAATGATCACACCATTGTGGTTATCTGGGTCATGAAGATCTTTTTTGTATAGTTCTTCTGTGTATTCTTGCCACCTCTTCTTAATATCTTTTGCTTCTGTTAGGTCTATACTGTTTTTGTTCTTTATTGTGCCCATCTTGGCATGAAAATTTCCCTTGGTATCTCTAATTTTCTTGAGGAGATCTCTGGTCTTTCCTATTGTTTTCCTCTATTTCTTTGTACTGATCACTGAGGAAGGTTTTCTTATCTCTCCTTGCTATTCTTTGAAACTCTGAATTCAGATGGGTTTATCTTTCCTTGTTTCCTTTGCCTTTAGCTTCTTTCCTTTACTCTTCAGACAATCAATTTGGCTTTTTGCATTTCTTTTTCTTGGGGATGGTCTTGATCACCGCCTCCTGTGCAGTGTCATGAACATCTGTCCATAATTCTTCAGGCACTCTGAACAGTATGAATAGACCATAGGGGCAGCTTTCTTCCAAGTGAGCAACCAGGAACTCAGGGTGTCTGAGGCTCTGCCACCTTTAACAGTTGACTTCAAGGGTTTAGAGATCTTGCCATTCCAACCAGCCAAGAGGTTAAAGACTAGTTGTCTCTGTCACATACTTATTAATATAGCTCGTCTGTGGTCTTGCCAATGCCTGAAAAGCTGAATCCATGTCTGATTCATCCCCACAACACTTTTTACAATAATTGATAAATACCTATCTCTGCTCTGTAGATATTTGCTGAATGAATGGAGTCTACTTAATTCTATTGTTCAGGATTAATGAGAATCTATTACTTTTATTAAGGTGTAAACAAGAGACTTCCTGGTGGTTCAGTGGTAAAGAATCTACCTGTCAGTAAAGGAGATGGCAAGAGACTCGGGTTTGATCCCCAAGTCAGGAAAATCCCTTGGGGGAAGAAACAGTAAACCACTCCAGTATTCTTACCTGGGAAATCCCATGGACAGAGGAGCCTGGTGGGCTACAGTCCATGGGGTCACAAAGAGTTGGACATGACTTAGTGACTAAATAACAAAAACAGCAAACAAGAGACACCTCTCAGATCATGAAGGAAATGTGGTGTAGAAACTTAGAATCTGAGAAGGAAAAATTTTTCTTTGGGAAAAAGACAGGGTCCTTAGTCTGGACTAGGAATACGGGTGAAGGCGATGTAAACTTCTCAGAAGCTAAGGAGGATTCTGAACAGAAATGTTCTGTTGCATTGTGAGGGAACTCCATGATTTCTTTCCAAAGCTGGATAAGGCAGATCTCTCTAACCTTTATGAGTCTGAACTGTAATTCTTGATGCTTATGTAGTCTGTGTCTTCATGACATGCTTACATTTATAGAAAAGAGGTTTTTATGGTGGTTTTTTTGAGAAGACAGGTCTGAAGGTGCTGTGTTGAGGTCTCACTCTGAGAAATAGGAAAAGCCCTGCTGTGGAGAAAATGCCACAGACCCCCAAGGGACTGGGAGTGGGACTCCGGGGTGGCACCCAGAGAGCTAGTGGTGAGGACAGTGGGTATCCTGGCATTGCTGGGAAATGGCAGGATCAAGACCTTCATGATAAAACAAGTGTCCATTTTCTTACCTGTTATTAGGTGGTGCTGATAGGGATTCTCGGCAGGAGAGGCCGTGCCAATTCTCCAGTGTGCCTTCTGCCCAGGAGAGCCTGGGAGGTCTGGACTGTTGGTCCCCTTCTGCCAACCCCCTAAGCATAGTGACTGGTGCCAAGGCAGCTGGCGAAGGAGGCTGACGCCAGGCCAGAACTCCCATCTCACTCCAAGCCAGGGTTTGACTGTACTGTCAAGAGCCAGTGAGAAGCTGGGTCCATGAGCTCCCCATTCTGACTTGGCCCGCCCTGCTCTCCACCTTCATTGTGGTGTATCATTAGGGAATAGTTGATTTCTCACTGTGAAATCTGATCCCCACTATATGCCTACTCTTGGGAACTACCTACAGATTTGGGGCTTGCTTTTTTCTTCTCTGTAAGAGGGTAGAAGGCAGGATGTCCGTGCATCGAGTCTCATGGCCAATGGTTGTGCTGTTACGGAGCCAAGCACCCACTGACTCTTCCACAGTTGGCCTGGTCTGGGAGTGGACTGAGGGCTTCTGGGCATCCTGAACACTTTTTGGGGTGTGTGTGTGTGTGTGTGTGTGTGTGTGTGTTTGTTCAGGATTGGGCAAACCTGCTGGGACACACAGGGCTCTGGAGGAAGGAGGAGGGGTCACGCTCAGCCCCTCCCGTACTGTGCCTTCAGAAGGTGGTGGCCAGCCAGCCAACATTTCGAGGCAGGCACACATCCTTCAGGGCTTATGAATCCATGTTCTTGCCTCCTGCAAAGGGAAAGGGGGTGATTGGGCCAGGCAATTTTATTATTGGATTGAAGTTCTGGTCATTTAATATTTTACAACTTAGATGAAAATCAGCTTAATGTGTTGAAGGCTACTTGCTTTTTGAGTGGAATTTTTAAATGGTGTGGCAGTTACTTTGGCTGCAGTAAAAGAGTTGGAACGAGTTAAGTCAAGGGTATATATAGCTTCCTTTCAGTACCCTGAGCGACACAGGTA
Source organism: Bison bison bison (assembly GCF_000754665.1). Classification (NCBI taxonomy): domain Eukaryota; kingdom Metazoa; phylum Chordata; class Mammalia; order Artiodactyla; family Bovidae; genus Bison; species Bison bison. Next base: position 5,834,353 of record NW_011494901.1, read on the forward strand.
GTTATTAATAAAGTATTTTGGCCTTCAGATAATAAATTCCTAGAGCTAAGGGGGAGGGGTAGAGATGAAGGGACAAAAGGAAGGAAGGGGAAGGGGAAGAGGATTCTTGTAAATGTCCTTAGCTGATAAATGATGCTATTTTATAAGGCACTTGTCCATCTGAAAGCCTCGGAGCTCTTTGTGGGCTCATACCATCAATCTTCACACTATCCCTTCTAGGAGATAAGGAGCAGATGGAAATGGATGTGAAATGTGAAAGAAGAGGTGCTGAAGAGGGGCTATCAGTTGTTTGCTCTAATGTCACCAGTAAGTTTCTGTATCATGAGTGTGAGGCCGGGTGTCCCGACCCCTTTCAGCACACGCAGACGGCTCACATGGCTGTGCCCTGGATGAAGGCCGCCATCTTGTTTTATGATCCCCTGGGGGTGAGGGGAGGACATTATTAAAGAACACGAAAAATCGTTTAGGGTAGAAGTAGAAGCAAGGCTCTTCGGCTGGTGCAAACGATAGGTTTAACCACTTGTACTTTAATTATGAAGTTACTTGTTTGGCTGTGCCTACCATTTGAGAGCCACAAAAAGCAACTGAGGGCACAACCATATTTACTATAGAAAAAAATCAGTGGATGAGAAATGAAGCACCCTGGGTTGGGGAAGGGACTATGATAACCTGCCTCCTAGCCCCTCTCCCAGCAATTACTCCCCCCCACGCCCAGTGAATCTCATTAGTTGGTATATAAGAGGGAAATTGTAATTGAGTCATGGTTGAATGTATCCCATTTCCTTTTGGTAGAGACTTTTCTTGCTTTTCATAATTATGCTTTTGTGTTGAGGGAGGCATTGGGATTCTCTGGGGTTTGGGAAGATCTTTGCTTTATCCTGAAAGCACCTATCTATTCCCTCTGTGCAGTGGTTTCTAATCCTGCCTACGATGGAGAGATACAAAATGGGCTTCTAATTTCATGGTTGATGTGAGAAGAGATCATATCAGCTCAGTTCCCTGCATAAAAATTATTTCTAATACAAATCTTCTAGAGGTTTGCCTTTGTGGCTGCAACGTGGTCAGGAGGATAAGCATATGTATGTGCTTGTATATAGTTTTCATTTACACATATTTATAAACAGATCATGGGATGGAAATTCTTAAATAACCCAGGAATTAGGCAGGATGCTCTGTGTTATCAGTGTAAGTGTACAAGGTGATTCCTTTCAGGGGGGGTTGTAGCACCCCTTGAGATAGAACCAAAAGTGTCAGGTGTATGGAAGGAGTATTTCAGGTACCTCTAGCAGCAGCTATTTCAAGATGATCCTCCCTGTGTAGGCTCCACACATTGATCTCTGGCATTCGCTGTGCTGTACTCTCAAAGGAACTGAGAGAGGAGAGGGTTAAGGAAAATAAATGGGGTACGATGTGAACATCTTTCCTTCTTTTCAGCGTTTTAGAAGATAAATGTTTCAGATTTCAATCTGTGGTTCCCAGCAGCTCTTTGGGAACACTGCAGTCGGCCCACAAAAATCGCTACTGCTGAGCCAACCCTAGATAATGCCTCTCAGCAGGGATGACATAATGTGCTAAAAGAAGACCATGATGTAATGCCCATCTCAGAAATCAGAGCCAATTTCCGTTACAAAGCCGTGGAGTGTAGCAGGAGGTAATGAACTAGCATAAATTGTGCGGCTCGGAAAACTTCTAGGTCTGATATTCCAATCTGCATGTTTAAAGGCAAAAAAAAAAAAAAAAAAAAAAAAAAAAAAAAGAAATAAAATAGAATTCCTAGATCTGCTGGGGCTTAAGAGCGCCTGCTCAGCAAGAAGCTCTGCCCCCTTCCAGTTTGGAC
>NW_011494901.1:5836289-5867048 GCF_000754665.1 Bison bison bison
TGTTAAAGAAAAGAAGAAGAAGAAAAAAAAAAAAAAAAGAAATAAAATAGAATTCCTAGATCTGCTGGGGCTTAAGAGCGCCTGCTCAGCAAGAAGCTCTGCCCCCTTCCAGTTTGGACAGACTGGTGCCCCAGGCTGCCCGGATCACCTTGGCCCATGAGGGAGATAGTTGTCTGGGTCTGTCATCTGCAGCAAGGTGGTGATGTAATGTGTAAGGCTAAATTTGTTTCTGCAGATGATGTTTGAGAAGCGGAGATGGTGTTTGAAGGAGATCGTGCCTTCCCTGGCATGTGGGGGTAACTAGGCTGGAAATGCCTAGGAGGAAGTCGAGGGAGGGGCTGAGGAACAATGGAGAAAGTCAGAATCACCTTGAAAACTGTGTTAGGTGCAACCTGCCCTGGTTTGGAGAAGTTCATATGTGGGGTATCTGACACTCCCACATAACCCATCAGCCTTACCTTAATTAATGATGCATCCTGACCTCCTGGGATTGTAGCCTGCCTGGCAACCAGAGTCCAGCTCTTTGTCGTGCTTCCTACACATGTTGAGAGCAGCCGTAAATTCATCTAAGCAATGAACTAGAGTCTCAGAGAATATGGAAAGGAAAGCACCATTTTTGACTTAAAAGCCATTCACCCTATCCCCGCTATAGTTTTCTCTTTCTGTTCCTTCTTTCCTCCACTTCATTTTGCAAGGCTCTGCGTGCCTGCATGAAGAACACATTTCTGTTTTGTTTGCCTTCCACGGTTTCTGCTGCTCACTCCTCACTGGGGGACTCGCTCCTGGAACCTGCCCTGCACACCAGCTACTCCCTTTGGACGGTACGGCAGTAGTTTTATGCCTTTCTTGCTGCAGATCAGGCCATTGGTGCCACAGACCTGGGTGCTGAGAGCACTGGCAGAGAATTTCTGGCTTCACAGACTGAAGACTGTGTCTTTAAATAGGGAATGAGTATTGGGAGCAGAGGAAAAATTTCTGGTATGAGAAAATGAGAGAAATAAAACAGAAAATATATAGGCAAAAGAAGAATTGTTCCTGTGACATGCCAACTGAAATGGGCATTGCTTTCTAGACCTTACTGGGAAGTGCCAGCAAGTCTTGAAGTGTATTCTTCACTGTTGAAAGGAGCATAAGCTCAGGAAATGAGTGACCTGAGGAAATGACTTCAGCCACTGCTGGTCATTTGCAGACCGATCACAGGTCAGATATTAACACTGTTAATGATCATTTTTATCCAGTGTTTTTTAGTGTACAGCAGGTGCTATCCAAACTCCTTGCATTAACTGTCTCATTCAGTTCTTAGCAGAACCCACCTTGTGGGATAGGTACACTTAGTATTATCACATCTATTTTATAAAGGGGAAACTGAGGCTCAGAAGGTTTAAATAACTCACCAGTTTCCCAGCTCGTATGTACCCCAGCTGGCACTGGTAACAATATCCCTCTTATCCTAGGACTCTTCAGGTGGCATCCTTAACCACTTTGGAGCACAAATGTACAGATGACATCAGATTTAGGTAGAGATGGCTGCTGTCTTCAAGGTGAGGTATTCCACAGGACAGATGAATACCTTACACTAATATTTTCACAAAGCAAAGGATTATTGTCTTTTCTTTTTGTATCTACATCACTTGGCCCAGTGCTGGGCATACACCAAGTGCTCCCTAAATGTTTACTAAGGTGGGCAAGGGGGCAGGTAGAAGAAAGAGTAAGTGAAAGAATAAAATCCAAATCCGATAGAGAGCATGCTAAAAATGACAAGGAGTCAGGCTGCTTCCAGTTTGTCTGTGAAGACTGCGTGAAAAAGATGGTCTACAATGTGTCTGCATTAGCAGCTGAGTAAGATGAAAGGGCTATTATTATTTGTCCCCAAATCCTTTAGCATCTGACTAGGTGATGGAGTCTGCTCAGTGAATGAGATTACATTTTTATTAATAGAGGCTCCTCCACAGACAAGTTCTTACCAATTCAATAATGTCAAGTTTTGAAAGGAATCTCTGATATAAAAATGAATGAGGATGGGAGCATAGTTTTGACTACAGGAAGGACATGGAAAAGCATAATTATTGATTCGAATAATCTCCTTTATATTCAACAACCATGGTTCCATCCACCACTATATAGTTATTGTATTTATACAACAGGAGGGAGATTATGAGACTCTCTCTCTCTTCTTCAGTCTGAGATATGTGATATCTGATGTCTGCTTGGTTATTTTTATCTTTCTAAGCCATAAAAAGACATAGAAGGGACAACACAATTTTTTAAAATCTCACAAATATACTCAACCTACAACAAGCAAAATCATTCAGTCAACAAGCTTTGGGCAATGGTAACATCATCTCAACGGTAGATTCAAAATCTCATGCTTTTAAATATCTGTTTGGTATGAGGGAATTTTGTTTTCATCACAAAACTCCTGGGAAATGCTCCCTCAACTTTCACACCAAATTATTCCTGCCCTTTCTGCATTCTTAATGCCTAGTGAATCCCCCTCCTTTTCATTCCATTCCATTCTTACAGCAAGTACCTCTCATTCAGATCATCAAAAGAAGGCAATTCTTTCTCCAGTGTCATTCACTCCAATTCATTATGGCCCAATTAATCTGCCTAAAGGTCAGTCCTCTGAAAAATTTCAGTGGCTATCACCTAGAGAATTTAGACCAACATTTCTAGCTCATTCTCTGCAATTTGGCTTTCACCAAAACTTTCCAGCTGTATTAATATATCCCTTCATTTATCTGTCCTATGCTTTAGCCAAACTGGCCTACTTATTGTCTCTCAAACAGATATTTTATTCTTCTACCTTTGTGCAATTTCCTTTTTTTTTTTTTTTTTTCCCGAGGAAGGCCATTCCTTAAGGTCCTCTTACTGGTTAAGGTTTTTCTATCTTTCAACTACAGCACAAGACGCCACATCTTTGATGATTTCTTGGCTCCTGCCTCTTGGAAATGACTGACTTGTTCTCTGGGCTCTTGTAATATTTAGGTTGAATCTCTCAGGGATCCTATCTGATTCCTCACTGTGTTATAATTGTTAATCTGAAACGTCAATCTTAGAATTTTGCAACCAGGAGGAATATTTTTCTTTTCTTTAAATTCCTAGAGGCTAGAGTACATCTTCTTCATATTCATGTCCCATAGAGTGTGCAGCAGATTCTTATCGTATGGCAGATGTTCAGTAGATGACTGTCAATTGATTGAAATGAGCCTTTAAAATCCACAGTTGCAATATTAACCACTGAGACATATATAATCCCAAAGCTGGAAAATGGGGTTCACTTAGGTAGACTTGTCTCTGCTTCTTTATGTCCCTTAGATATGGGTGACCAAGGCTATTCAGTGAGACTTGCTGTTATTTGGTTTATCTGAGGAGGCCAATGAGAACATAAAAATAGTTGGGAAGAAAAGGGTGATGACATGGAGATAACAGGAAGCCTCTGACTTATTGACTTTGTTTTTCTCATCAAAAATTTTCACCCTTTACTTGTCTCTTTCCTATCCCTCTCGTCTTCCTCCTGTCCTCCATACTTTTTGACTCATGGTAGGACCATGAGTGATTGATAGAGATTAGAAAGATAATATTAGATTTCTTGTTCTCTGGAAGTTTTCTGGTTCCACTGAATTATTATATCCATTGAGGAAAGTTAAGCCTTGCTATCCCATTCTGTAAAATGAAGTGATGATAACAGATTGGCCCTGAGTTCTCTCATAGCATCAAAATTTGTTTTAATCTAGTAAATTACAGTACTAGATACTTTTCCCCCTCATTCAGGCTATTGAGTTCTTGGGTAGAACATTCATGTCTTCTTTTCTATAGATAGTTTTATGGAGGATGTTAAACCTTGAGTGGGTGAAAAGGATTTGAGCTGACTGGTACCCAAAATTCATAGAGCTGAAGAAATTCTCTTTAATGAATAATAGAGTAATGAAATTCCCCTGTAAAATTTGGCAAAGTTAAGAAAAGAATGGATATTACTGTGGTGAAACTTCTGTGAACCAGAGGGGAAGCTAATCGTAACTGTTCTTTTTCTGGAAGTTGGTGTAGGCACACACATCTCCGAATCTAAGAAAAAAGACTTTTCTTGTCCATACTGAAGCACCTGTTAAAAGACCCATCACTCAACCTCTATCCCTGAATAACTCTGGTACAGATCCACCTCTGACATCCTTAAAGCATTTCCTTTGACTAAAGATCACAACCTCAGCCTATCCAGGTTGACTTGAAGCCAGCTACTTCCTGCCCAAACCAAAATAACTGTGAGCCAAGTCAAAGGATAAGACAGTTTGAATGGATCAGCAGAAAAGACGATAATTAGTTGAGGGTCATTAAGGTCCTGTTGCCTCCACTGATGGTTCCCAGGGTCATCTGCCCATGTTAGGTAAATAGGGAAGAGGGAAGAGACCTCCCAGGAGATGCATATGAATCATGAGCAGTTCTTCATGACTACCTATGGACCCCCCTCCTTCCAGGAATGAACTCACCAACTGACTTCAAAAGGAACTCAGCCCCCGCCTGCCATTGACCACAGTCTTGTCACCGACACCTTATGATTAACTGAATCAAAAGCTTCCGACAGGTCTAAATTTAGCCTGGCTAAACATATCATTAAGGAGTTAGGGAGGAGTGTGAATGACCTTTCTTCAGCCCTGGTCTCCCAGATCCAGTCAGCTGTGGGGGCTCACTGGAGTGCTAAATTGAGCTCTTAGGTTCTTGAAATAAATGACCCTTTAGATTGATTTTTTTAATTGCCTGAAGGTGCATATTTTTAGAAAGTTTGGAAGCATTCTGTTCATCTATTTTGAATCATTTGAGTGTAAAAATGTGGCATTTTCACACTTTGGAATATTCAAGTCCCCCTATTCCTTTTTTTAAAGTCTCTAATATTTTTATAAACCTTTCAAATTAGTTTATTTAAAGGCCAAATTTGATCTCCTCACAGTTTCTGAGGTAGAACTGTAACTTTACCAGCTTTGAGGGAAAGGAAAATCATGGTAGTTCATCATAAAGAAGTTATAAATATGTGGAAATACTATTCTCAGCATTATATTTCTGGTAGGGACTTAAATACGGAGAAGAGTAGCAAAGGCAGGGTCTGTGTTTTTACTCCTTTACACAAACCTTTAAGGGCAAATTAAAGAAAAAGATCCATTTTCTTTATCCTTGCTACTCAAGGACACCCTTAGCCCCTATTTCTTTCCAAGTTCCAGGCATGAAAGACCCAGGGGAAGAAACTGAAGATGACATGGTGCCATTTCTGAACTCTTGCTTGACATGAGCCAGACTGTTTCAATTTCTTTACTTTCCAGCCCAATTATTTTGAAATTTCATGTCTCCTCTCACTAAGCCAGCATGTCCCAAAGTCTTTCCTAGAACACCGGATCTGTAGGATGTTAATAGATGTGACTTGGAAAAAGAGTTTTGAGGTAAACAGGTTTCTTTGCTGCTGGGCTTCTCTCTCAGCTTCCCTGGGGTGTGTGGTGTGAATCTCTGAGAAGGGAATGCGGTGTGCAGTGTTTCCCGGGCTTATGTGCCTTGCATGAACTTACTTTTGCAACCCCCCCCCTCTTCCATTTTCTTTGTCTGTTTATTAAACCAAGTATCTGGAAGACTGATATTTTCAGAAGCACTGTCTGGGAAGTAAAAGAAGATGATATTTGAGATTTCAAAATTATACCTGTTTTTTATTTGGGTAGTGATCATCTAGAGTGGCTACTGGTGCGGCCCAGCTCTCTCAGCGCTGAGCATTGGCCCTGGGTTGTCTTTTGTCTTCTCTGAACCTCCATTTCTTTATGTGCAGAAGGAGAGGGCTGGGCCAGATGATCGCGTGCCCTTCTCCAAGGTCCTACCAGGCAGACAGTGCCGGAGGTTCGGCCACCCAGCCCCTCACCCACAGCTGGTTGGACTAGAGGTAAATTAGTGTTACCTGTTTGGGTGTGAGTGATGTCCTTTTGGCTTATTCTATTTAAGATATTGTCAAAGAGCCATTAGTGGTCAGAGAACAAACCTATGACCTTTTAGGCTAAAGGAAATCCTTTAACAAAGGGCAGGCATCTGGAAATAGGAGCTTGGCTAGAAAGTGGATCCTCAGCCAGGGTTTTTAATATAGGTCTTGCAGCCCAACTAAGGTCATTTTCATGATTTTTAATTAAACTGTGTCTGTACTAATGCTGTAATTATAAACAGGCTGTCAAGTCAAGGAGCATTTGCCCTTCAATCATTGTATTTAAAGATGCCGACTGCACACTTTTGATGAGTGGCAAAAGGAAATACCTTCAGTTTGAAAGTCTAACCTCAGAAAGATGTGGCTTTTATAGTTAAGTGTCTTCTTCTCTCTGGTCCTCCCACCTCAAACTCAGAGCCTGCTGTCAATGTTTGAAAGCCTCGGACCGGAAGGAAATCCCACATTTTCTGTGAAGACACGCTGGACTCTAAACCCCATGGGGCTCCAGTTTCCTGATCTGTGAAGTCAGATCCTAACTGGACCATCTCTGGGAAGCCTGCTTCCAGAGGCTTCTCCATCCTTCCGATCAAAATGCACCCAGCCCAAGGTCTTGCCCTCAGCTTCTCAAGCTGAGTCCTCGAAGATCTGCAGTGGGCTTGGTATTCCTGGCCAAGAGTTTCACTGCTCTCATGGGGATGTTGTTTTTGTTCTGTTGGTAATAGGACACTCTTGCTGTCGTTTGAAGGAAGGTATTAGTCTTGATGCAAACCTCACATTCTGAATGTGGCTGTAGCATTTTGGTGACAGGTATGGAACCATCTTCATTCATAGCCCCCAGGAAGCTTCCTTTCTTCCAAATCTGTTTATCTTTAATAATATTAATAGTAATACGGAAGCCAAGGTGAAGCCATTTATTTACACTCTGTTTTCATCTTGGCTCACACGAGTCGCACAGGATCAGAGTAGTGGATACAGCATTTATCTGAGCATAGATGAATTGGGGAGAGGAGTTTCTTCCCCAGTAGACATCATTGTATAACTGTCGCAGGGCTACAATCTGTCTTTTAGGTTTCTAAAGACAGGTTCTCCTGTATGAGTCCCTCCCACCCAACTCCCCTTCTCATAAATCAGCTCGCCCCCTCCTGGAGCAGTGTAGACAGTGGATTGTGTGACTCAGCCCTCTACACACTCAGCTGAGTGTGTAGACTAGGAGTAGGTATCTGATCCCGGAAGAATCAGTCCCTAGACTGGGTTGATCAATGGTATTTTTTCGCTTAAGAATTTGACCTGAGGATTACCTTCCCCTCCCCCATGCACTGAAATTTGTTCCTTCTAAAAAGCCTCATCTCAATTATGCTTTTGCCTAACCTTCCTATCATCCCCACCATTTTTATTTTCCTAAAATTTGATCTGATAAATTTCTATGGTAATGATTTACCTATTGATTTCTTTCTCACATATATAGAAGTTTGCCTTTGCTTTTAGTACATAATGGAGGAACACATGGATGGATTTTCATCCTAATTGGCAAATACATTTACATGACCTGACTTAAAATGTAGGTTGAATGACAGCCATGAAACTCACCTTGTGGGGATGGCTGAGAATAACTCCAAGAGGGGCTTTTTCCATAGACATTTTCCAAAGCATTTGCAAGAGATTGATTTGCAATCCAGTTGCTTTTGGGCAGTTGAGTCCAGCTGATTTGAATGATGCATTTTGATGTAGAGGTTGAGGTAGTTTGGGAACTAAAAGGGACTTGGGCATTTATGTGTTCCTCTCACAGGAGTCTGGAGTGTTGTATGGACCATCTTGGTGTACTCTTTCCCAGGGATTTCCTGTGAAAATATTTGAATCATTTTAGGATTCAAGACAGGTTGAAGAAGAAAAATAAAGAGGTGACTTTCTGCCTTTAGTCCCTGGGAAGTTGGGATCTTTCCAAATAAGAGGGTATGAGACTGATGTCTTGATGCTCAGTGACTGAGAAACAGAAGAGACCAAACACCGTGGGGCTGAGATAGAGGCTTGAGGGTAGTGGGAGGACGTCTGGGAGACTGAGGGGCGGGCTGCATGCTCACTGTTCTGACAACAGTGTCACGTCAGGGCTCTGGATCATGTTTGGGCTCAGCACTTCTTTTCCCCAGCACATTTCTCAGAAACTTCAGAAAGCAAATGCTTAGGCATATGGGCTGCTGTCAATGATAACAAATGAATTGTACACATTTTTTCTAAGTTCCTGAAAACTGAATTACCACATGGCTGGATATAAAATGACTCCTCCCTTATTTTAGACTTTGAAATGGGGTTAAAAAGATAATGGTGGTACACCTTCAAGAAATTAGGATTCGAGGGGTGATCTTGATGGTGTTCAGTTCAGTCACTCAGTCGTGTCCGACTCTTTGCGACCCCCATGAATCACAGCACGCCAGGCCTCCCTGTCCATCACCAACTCCCGGAGCTCACTCAAACTCATGTCCATTGAGTCGATGATGCCATCCAACCATCTCATCCTCTGTCATCCCCCTCTCCTCCCGCCTTCAATCTTTCCCAGCATCAGAGTCTTTTCAAATGACTCAGTTCTTCGCATGAGGTGGCCAAAGTACTGGAGTTTCACTTCAGCATCAGTCCTTCCAATGAATATTCAAGACTGATCTCCTTTAGAATGGACTGGGTGGATCTCCTTGCAGTCCAAGGGACTCTCAAGAGTCTTCTCTAACACCACAGTTCAAAAGCATCAATTCTTTGGTGCTCAGCCTTCTTTATAGTCCAACTCTCACATCCATACATGACTACTGAAAAAACCATAGCCTTGACTAGATGGACCTTTTTTGGCAAAGTAATATCTCTGCTTTCGAATATGCTGTCTAGGTTGGTCATAACTTTTCTTCCAAGGAGTCTTTGAATTTCGTGGCTGCAGTCACCATCAGCAGTGATTTTGGAGCCCCCCAAAATAAGGTCTGTCACTGTTTCTACTGTTTCCCCATCTATTTGCCGTGAAGTGATGGGACTGGATGCCATGATCTTAGTTTTCTGAATGTTGAGTTTTAAGCCAACTTTTTCATTCTCTTTCACTTTCATCAAGAGACTCTTCAGTTCTTTGCTTTCTGCCGTAAGGGTGGTGTCATTTGCTTATCTGAGGTTATTGATATTTCTCGCAGCAATCTTGATTTCAGCTTGTGCTTCATCCAGCCCAGCGTTTCTCATGATGTACTCTGCATATAAGTTAAATAAGCTGGGTGACAACAAACAGCCTTTACATACTCCTTTTCCTATTTGCAACCAGTCTGTTGTTCCATGCCCAGTTCTAAGTGTTGCTTCCTGACCTGCATACAAATTTCTCAAGAGGCAGGTCAAGTGGTCTGGTATTCCCATCTCTTTCAGAATTTTCCACAGTTTACTGTGATCCACACAGTCAAAGGCTTTGGCATAGTCAGTAAGGCAGAAGTAGATTTTTTGGGGGGACTCTCTTGCTTTTTCGATGATGCAGCAGATGTTGGCAATTTGATCTATGGTTCCTCTGTCTTTTCTAAATCCAGCTTGATGGTGTATCCTGTGGCAACTTCAATGAAAATTTGCAGCTCTTCTGATGGTGGAGTACATCCTTTACTTTGCAGTCAGCTGGGTGTTGCTTCAAACACAATGAACTACAAACTTCAAAACAGGAGAAAAGCAGAAGTGGTTAGACGTGTCCCTTATTTAAGTACATTTAGTTTGTACTGTTGTTGTCATCTTTTAGTTGCTAAATCGTGCTTGACTGTTTGTGACTCCACAGGTGGTAGGCCACCAGGCTAGTGCAGCTGTGGAATTCTCCACGCAAGAATACTAGAGTTGCCAACTAGGGTTGCCATTTCCTTCTCCATTGGTTTGTATAAACGATCTAAAATTTATGGAGACTCCTTTGTAATTAACTGTAGTGGAAATGAAATTAACATTAAAATAAAGTGACAGTATGACTTTATGTACTATTAATATTACCTTAAATTATATAAGGTAGGCCTTATTGACATCTGTGTTTTACTGATGATAATCAAAGAGATTAATGGATTTGCTCTAAATGACACTGCTGGTGGTTAAGTTGGATTCAAGCCCAAGTCTTCCCCTACTATTCCTCATATAATTCCATAACCTAGCCCTGTGGTGTCTTTTAGAGTTTATTTTTGGTGATAAATGACCTGCAACAATGGACAAGAAAAAGTAAAACAATTTGAGTATCCAACAGGAAAGATATGTTGGCCAAACCTTGTCCCCCACCCCATATCCTCTTGCTCCACCATTTATTCCAGTCATTACCATGGAAACCAGCTACACCATCTATCTCCATCTTTGCGCATCCAAGGTTTTCTGACTTGTCCCACAGTGTGGGCCACTGGATGGAACTCACCAGGCTGTTCTCATGCGTGCACAAGCCGGGAAGGGCAATCCTCCACCAATGGAGGATGGTAGCCGGTCAATAAATTCTCCCCTCCTGGATGGCTTCTCCTACATATCTCTGCAAAGTCCCTTGCATTATTTTTTTCTCCTTTCCTGTTTTGTTCTTTCCAGCTCTCAACTGTTTCCTGGCTTGATCGCTGGAAATTAATGACCCATGTGCAAGCCTTTATCTCAGGCTCTGTTTTCTGGGGGAGACCCAAGCTAAGACAAAAGGTTTGGGCAAACATGATCTTCAAACCACTTACTAATTGCAGCAAACATTCATTGTTTCTGTCATTTGGTATTTACATTTTCTTCTTTTTATTGAATTATAGTTGATTTACAATGTCATGTTAGTTTCAGATATACAGCACGGTGAGATATATATATATATATACACACACACACATATATATATACACATAAAACTTTCCCAAATTCTTTTCCCTTATAGATTGTTGCAAAATATTGAGTATAGTACTCTGTGCTATAGAGTAGGTCCTTGTTGGTCATCTATTTTATGTATAGTAGTGTGTATATGTTAGTCCCAACCTTTTATTTATCCTCCTCCCACCCACCTCTTTTCTTTTGGTAACCATAAGTTTGTTTTCTATGTCTGTGGGTCTAAAATGTCCATCTAGTCAAAGCTATGGTTTTTCCAGTAGTCATGTATGGATGTGAGAGTTGGACTATAAAGAAAGCTGAGTGCTGAAGAATTGATGGTTTTGAACTGTGGTGTTGAAGAAGACTCTTGAGAGTCCCTTGGATTGCAAGGAGATTCAACCAGTCCATCCTAAAGGAAATCAGTCCTGAATATTCATTGGAGGGACTGATGCTGAAGCTCCAATATTTTGGCCACCTGATGCAAAGAACTGACTCACTGGAAAAGACCCTGATGCTGGGAAAGACTGAAGGCGGGAGGAGAAGGGAACGACAGAGGATGAGATGGTTGGATGGTATCACCAACTCGATGGACATGAGTTTAAGCAAGCTCTGGGAGTTGCTTATAGACAGGGAAGCTTGGTATGCTGCAGTCCATGGGATCGCAAAGAGTTGGACACAGCTGAGTGATTGAACTGAACATAGTTTGGGATTCCACATATAAGTGATACTGTGTGATCCTTGTCTTTCTCTATCTGACTTCACTTAGTATAATAATCTGTATGTCCATCCATGTTGCTGCAAATGGTGTTTTATTGTTTTTTATGGCTGAGTAACGGTCTGTTCTATATATGTACCCCATCTTCTTTATCCATTCATTTGTTGATGGACATTTAAGTTGTTTCCATGTCTTGGCTATTTTAAATGGTGCTGCAGTGAATATTTGGGTGCATGTATCTTTTCAAATCAGAATTTTCTCTGGATATATGCCCAGGAGTGGGGTTGCAGGATCATATGGTAACTTTAAGTTTTCAGTTTTCTGAGGAGCCACCATATTGTTCTCTATAATGGCTGTACCAACTTACATTCCCACCAACAGTGTAGGAGGGTTCCTTTTCTCACTCTTTCCAGCTTTTATTATTTGTAGACTTTTTGATGATGGCCATCCTGTACTCTCTCTTCTTATGATAGCCATAGCTTGAATTCTTTTTTTTTTTTCCTAACTCAGTCCATGTGGCTTTGGTGTACCTGATTCCATCTCCTGATTGCACATGTTTCAGGCCATAGTCTAGGTTTGGAGGAGAACATGTGACCTAATCAGATACTGTCAGACTTAGTGGGAATAGAACTCTTGCTCCTGTGTGCTGGGCTGGGCCCCCGAGAAGCTGAGAGGTCTGTGCTGCCAATGCCATCATGTGGGACTAGAGACTGTGTAAGGAAGGACTAATGGAAGAATAAAAGCAGCCATGTCCTGATCTTGTTATTTGAGTCCTAAATCCATTCAGCAGCAAACAAGATCTACCTCTGAATTGTTAGTAAGTCCATAAATTGCCCTTTGGCCAAGCTACTCACTTGCAATGAAAGTGTTTGAACCCATCTGTAAATCTTCAGGACATCTCGGTTTAGGCCTTGCCCTGTACAAGGAGACATCCAGATGTATCTCAGTTTCTATTGCACAAGTATCTTTGCACAAGTATCTATTGCGCAAGTATCTATTGCACAAGGATTAAAGAAACAAGTATCTATTGCGCAAGTATCTATTGCACAAGGATTAAAGAAACAAGTATCTATTTGCACAAGTATCTATTGCACAAGGATTAAAGAAACTACCATGGGGAGATAGAGTTTTTCTTCCCTCATCCATATCCTTCCAATCAGACTGAGATATTCTGGGTGAAGTAACTTGTGGCACAGTTTAAATCCTCCCTGGTAGAGGAACAAGAGTCTCAGTATCTTTGCTAATGAGATCATGGAGGCTATGGCTAAGATGGAGTCATTTCTGCCTTGATGAAAGGGATGGGTTAGCTGTGTAGTGATGACTTTGGTGTGATTCGCTTCTTCTGGGGCCCTGGTGTCTTCTTTCATTTTCAAGAATTGCTGTTTTGAAGGAATGCTCTGCTAAATTGTCTCCTGAGTCTACACTAGGATAATGAATTCACAAGCATCACTGGTGGTGCTTGGGATAATCCAGGCTCTATCATCTGCCATGCTTTGCACCTCAGATTTTACCTTTCTGTTCTAATTTGTGCTTATTTCACTTTTGGAAATCATGGCCTTCTTTCCTAATCTAAATCACTGTCTTCTGCAAACTAGCATCTTCTGAGGAAGATTACTCAAATTTAGAAGAGTCTTTACCAGAGAGACCTTATCCTTTTCATTTCTTTCCACCTCTGTTTTTACTTCTAGATACTAGTGCGTTAATAACCTACCCGAAGGTGTGATGCAGACAAAAACTTCCTAGGCAAGGAGATGAAAGCATCTTGCCAGTCTTAAGATGGCCCAAGCTACTGAGCCTCTTGGAGGCAACCACCTAAATCCCTAGAGCCTGGGTGATTTCTCAACTGCTGCAAACTCCACATCAAAGTATTAAATGATCAGGAGACCCATAAACTCACTTCATCTATCAGCCATTCTCAAAACTTTGTCTCCATAGGCTGAACAATTTTATGACTTTCTTAGTTGTCTGAGGTGTAGAAAACTCAAGAAGGAGTGCCCAGAATTACTCTGGGACAAATATAAGGGTGTTGGACAGACTTGCAGACAGAATTCCTAAACTGAAAGGAAATGCCAGACTAAAGAAAAGTTCTGTTCATCTAAGCAGGCTCTCCAAACTATACCTTTTTCCTGGGGACTAGGTCTATCAATGTCCATCTAATCACATACTCACTATTAGATCTATCTTTTGAAGACAACACATTTCTTTGAGAAATACATCTTTATCTCTGGCATCAAAGTTTTTGTTATATTTGCCAAGGGGCCCTAGGGCTCAATCTTAAGTACTGAATCTGCTTATATGTTCCTTTGAGTTACTCTTTTTATTTATTTTTTTAGACTTCTAGGTAAAGAAGTATGATGTGACTAGTTAGTTTTTAGAGTAAAGCTCTAGTTATAAATACCCTGATTTTGCCTGTTGGTACAATTTCAGTAGTCCACTTTTCAGCCAGGAGAATGGGGTCCCACTGAGATGGAAGACAACTGAGCAACAGGAGGAAGGAGAAGGCCCTGCCAGCTGCATTCATAGCCTTGGGCTGACTGGATGCTTCAACTGGCCTCTCGTAGGCACATTGACAAGCGCCTCAAACAGAATCCTATTTAGGATTGCCTTTGGGGCCCCCAAATGGGACCCACTAAGATTTATTCTACTTCCTACTATACATGAGCAAATTGAATCACACAATTATGACAGAAACATACCTCACCAGCACCATCAGCCAACCTGAAGGCATTTGGGGTTATAAACCAAGGTCTGGAAAGGGTACATCTGACCCAGAGGACTAAGAAAGCTGGCTCAACATGGCCAGGTATAGGGATTTCTTAGATACCCTGTTGCACGCTTATGAGCTTCATCACTAAGTCTTCCAATGGGCTTCTCTTGGTGATTATTTTGTGAAGCCTTTAAAACTGATTCTTATATATTATTGAGCATCTGCTCTAGACAAGGCACTATACTTAGCACTTCAAGACAATACAAAGGAGGATAAAAAGGGGTGCCTAAATGGCACCCCACTCCAGTGTTCTTGCCTGGAGAATCCCAGGGACGGGGGAGCCTGGTGGGCTGCCGTCTACGGGGGCGCACAGAGTCAGACACGACTGAAGTGACTTAGCAGTAGCAGCAGCAGCCTTCAACACATTTGAAATCTTGCCTTGTAAGCCAGGGCTCAAACAGACACAATTAAACAATGAAATAAACGTGTTGTAGGAACACAAGACTGCAGTCCTGGAGGTGTTACAAGGAAGTTGGTGATACTAATTAGGGTTACTTAATATAATTAACTTTTTTTTGACAAAAAATAAGTATATCCATTGTTGTTTTACATAGCCTTACATCATCACCCAAAGACGGATGTAGATTTTGTTTCTGATGACGAATATTCTGTAATTTATTTTGCAGTTCTGACACAGAAACTAAGATGCTGTTGTTATTTTATTTATCAAAACTAACAATTGAAGGAACTAGATTGGATATTTTTAATGTCCAGGAAAAGTTCTGAGCCACTAAGAGTATACTGTTACCTGTCTTAAGAAGTCAAAGAAGCAATTTGTAGTGGTCAAAAAAAAGAAAAAGTTCTGGAGTCAGACAGGACTAGATTCACATCTAAGACTTATCTAGACCACACAAAGTGAGCTGTGTGACTTTGGGCAATTTACTGAAGCTCTCTGATGTTCTGCTTGCTCACTGGTAAAGTAGACAGTTTCTGTCCTGCAGGAAATTGAGGAGATACATGATTTAACGCACATAACACGCCTGCCATAATGGCACTATATGTGAAACTGGTAGGCACCCTATAATGATAGCTTTTAGACCGATGCAACCGACACATGTGAATTGCCTCTTCAGATCATTTGAATCTTTACATAGAATGACCAGGAATTGTGACATATGCTGAGGGCCCTGGATAAATTAGCTGGATTCCATCTTGATTAGAGATTGTACAGTTTTAAATTCCAGGTATATACAGTAATAATTTAAGAAGAAGAAAAAAAATTAAGAAGACATTATTGGTTTCAACTTTTGTTCCTGTTTAGTTGGTAAGTCATGTCTGATGCTTTGTAAGCGCCACGGGCTGTAGCCCACCAGGCTCCTCTGTCCGTGGGATTTCCCAGGCAAGAATATTGGAGTGGGTTGCCATTTCCTTCTTCAATTGGTTTCAGTAACTTTTTAAAAATCTAGAATCTGTTTTTGCAAATTGGTAATTCACAATTGGTAAAAACATTTTCTGTATATATATAACTTTTTTTTTCACAAGTGAGATCAATAATGTCTTCTAAGATGAAAACAATAATACGGTTGATGTTGCTGGTAATAGCGTTTGAATAACTGTGGTCTGCTCACAGAAAAGCTTGTCTATCTCACCACAGGGAGGTAACACAAACACATCTAGAGAAAGCAGGGGTTGTCAGGGTCAAAGGCATTTACATGTGCACCACAGAGAACTTTATAAAAGGGAGTTGTTGGGATACTATTACAGGATGGGTTATGTCTCCACCCATCCCCCAAACTCACATACGGAACTCATAATTCTATTAATAACCCCCAGTGTCTCAAAATGTATTTGGAGGCAGGATCTTTAAAGAAGTAATTAACATAAAATGATGTCATGTGAATGGGCCCTAATCCAACATGACCATTATCCTTCTGAGAAGAGGAGATTAGGATATGGACTGGTACAGAAGGAAGGTGATGTGTGGACACAGGGAGAAGACGACCACCTACAAGCCAAGGGGAGTAGTCTGAGCAGAAACCAACCTTGCCAACACCTTGATCTAGGACTTCTAACCTCCAAAATAATGGGGAAATCCACTTCATTTGTCTAAACCACCTAGTCTGTGGTGTTTTGTTATGGCAGGTCAAGCAAACAAATACAGATACCTGGGTGGTCCTAAAGAATTAGGAGTTAAAGGAGCATAAAGGTATTAGAGTAAAGCAGTGGTACTCAGCATGTGCTTCATGGACCAGTGAAAGTCAGCAAATAGCTTCTTTTCAGTCTGAGAAGCACATCATTTGAGAAAATAAATGTTTAGAAATTAAAAAAAAGAACTGGGAGTTATAACCTGGGGCCAGGATCATTCTGTTTAGATCTGGCCACTATTTTCCTTGAAGGAAAAAAAGATAAGGAGAAGCCTGGGATTCCCTGAACCAGGTACTTATGCTCCCGAGCCACACCTAAAATGTGGTATCAGCTCGGAAGCCTGAGAAATAAGTACAGACTGTGTTTTAACTGATGTCATTTAAAATGTGTGAAAAATCAGCTCAATGAGTTGGAGGAATGAGAATTTGCTATTAAAGTTTGACAGCATTAGGGCTCAGAATTTGGTTTTGTAAACAACAGCATAGAAATGTGATTAAGTTCTCAAGGTGAGAAGCTAGGGAGACCTCAATTTGAACCTAAACTCTAGCACTTCCAAACGGTGTGATTTTGATCAAGTGACTTGAGCTCTCTAAGCTTTTGTTTCCTGCTATATGTAAAAGGGGCCCTTGACATGGTTGTTATAAGGATTAAGTGAGCTAGTAATGAGTTGTTGTGTAAATGTACAGTAAATGTGAGCTGTTATTATGTTAATATTAAAGCACAAAGTTGTTTAAACAGCAACTTGCTGATAAGGAAGAAATACATGTTTTTGTAGGCAAACCATATAAGAATTCAAACTTACCTGTTTATACAAAGGGTAGCAAATGCCATGGATATGATGTGATGTTCCTTTCTAATTACGGCAATGGCTGATGTGAAGACCCTTGGTGTTTCTACATCTTCAAGTACAATAATGACAAATTATGAATAGCTTGCAGTGAAATAGCCTCATTGCTTAAAAGACTGTTCACTGTGAGGGCAAAGCTATCTTTTTGGGCTAGGGTGGGCTGTGGTTCATCACAGTGTTCTTTATTGATTCTTTTGCACTGTGGGCAGTTTTCTCTCCTAGGTACCTGCATATGTATGTTAGAGGAAATAGGATATGGTTAGTGACTTATTTTTAGATCTCGTATAACTCTTAGCTTGTCCTCTGTTATTACAATTCCAGACATCATAGCTTCCTTGGTTACCCCTGCTTTGCTAGCGCCTTTTCCATTTTGTGGTAAACCAGTTGATCACTGAGTCTGAAGAAAATAAAGCCTGCAGAGCTAAAGGCTGAGAACTATATTTCTTTCACAAACCCTAAAGAGGAGGAGTGACTCAGACACGGGTGAGCACAATGTTACCCGGGCCCTCTTAAAATAGGAATGTTCTTCCCCTGAAGCTGTCAGGATTAGTGCTGTGGGCCTGGGAGTTCCTGAAGCAAGTGCCTCCCAGGGCACAGCGTGGGCCCCTGAACCTTCCTGGAGGAGGGTGGGGACCCTCGATTCCCACAGACACACTTCCTGCCACCTGCCATACTTGAGCTTCCCAGAAAGGAGGGGAAGACAGGTCCTGGAGGAGGCAGAAGAAAGCAGGGTTCCCAGGCAACATAGCACTGCAGAGAAGCCTATGGCAGGTTCATGGAGCTCCAGGGGAATTGACTACAGCAGGAGAAAATGTCCTCTCTATAGTCCCAGGCATGGACACCCTTTCACAAGCCCATTAAATCCTTCCTGAGGCAGATCCTGCCTGGGACGTTCTGTTACTTTCTCCAGAATACTGTTTGACATTAAGGGTCTAAAGTCGTAAATAACTTTCCTTCTTGCTTTCTCTTTCCAGAGTGGAAAATCTTACCAAGTTTTTTTGTTTTGTTTTGTTTTGGTAAAAATGTTTACAGAAGTTTTGGGGCTATTTCCAAACCAGGATGATAATAAAGACATATCTTTTCTGGGAATGCTGACCAGTGGCCTATTCAGGTTTGAACGAACATAGTCTGAAATCCGTACACCTGGTGGGGAGAAGAAACCTGGAAAGCAGTAATGCCAAAGGGGAGCTAGGGTGATAATGGCCAGGCCCCGAGCAGCCAGACTGCAATAAGAGAAGGCGGCATGAAAGGCCAGACCTATTCTGGGACACGTACCCTGAGTCACGGAGTAACAGAGACCAGAGGTGACAGCTGGTCTCTTGGCTCCTCGGTGAGCAAGCATCTGGAATATCACTTGGATCTTTATAAAGCTCAGGTTAGGGGCATAGGACCTTAGGGAATTTGGAGAAGGGCAAGGAGAAGGAATAGTTTTAAGGTGAGGAGGTCTCAGGGATTCTGATTAGAGGAAAGCTTAGAAGAGCTAAATTCGGGTAGCTAATGGGGGGATGGTAATGTCTGCTAATTCGTGACACCCTAGAAGGCAAGAATTATTATAATAGGAGATGGCATAATTGGAAGATAAGAGATGGGAATTAAAAGGCTGAAGAGTGTAAGAAAATGCCATCAAGTGAAAGTGAAGCTGCTCAGTCGTGTCTGACTCTTTGTGACCCCATGGACTGCAGCCTACCAGGCTCCTCCATCCACAGGATTTTCCAGGCAAGAGTCCTGGAATAGGTTGCCACTTCCTTCTCCAGGAGATCTTCCCGACTCAGGGATCGAACCCAGGTCTCCCACATTGTAGGCAGACGCGTTTACCATCTGAGCCACCAATTGTATTATCTTACAAGCAGGACTACCATTTCTGAAGGTAATTCAGAGTGTGTGTTTATGTTCAAGGCCTCCTTTACTTGAGATGTTTTCAAGTAGATTTTCAGTGCAACGGTACAGTAAGCTTCTCTGAATCAGAGACTTTTGCAGCACAATGGTCTAATCAACAAAGCTTCAAGAGCAGAGCCCTCTGTGCATATTTTATAATTCCAATGCTTGATCAAAGTGAATTAAACCCAGAATCACCTGGCCTCTAAACTTGGCAATAAGTATCTGAATGCAGCTTCTAGAACCCAAACCCTTAGCAAAGTAACCTCAAAATGCTTCTCTAAAAGGTAGGCTTATTTCAAAAGATTTTGATTTGAGTCTTAACAATCTGCTCTATGATAAGCAATGGAATTTCATGAAGGCTGAGAAGCAGAGGGCTTTAACCTCACATGGAGGAAGCATGGTCCTTCCATGGAGGATGCAGAGATGCCCAAAGAGGGAAAGAGAAGGCAAGGACCACATCTGGACAAGAACCCACCAGTAAGGCTGATAGATGAATCCTAGAGAATGCTGTGTGTGACATAGGCAGTTCCTGTTATAGGACTGGAGATCTGGTTAAGTGTGGCTAAGTGTTTGGAAATCCATAGAAGACAGCACACTGCCTGTACTAGCAGGAATTTTAATATGGACTGAAGCAAACCATCTTTTTGTTAATTCCAGTTTCAAAAACAAAATTTGCTGCTAGGTTTGGAGGACAGCTGGGAAAAGCCTCTGGACTTGGATCCGTACAGCCTTCTCAGACATCAGGGGCCTATGAGGGGCCAGACATTTTTGGTGTCTATTTTTATTTATAAATAAGTCCTACCTCCCAGGTGCTGGAAAGATAATCTAGGCTGACAGATTTCCTTACTTGACTGCTTTGGCTTTCAATGGTCTGTGTCACTGCTATGAATAGTAAACTCTATATTCTTAAAGAGCTTTTCTGTCTGCTCTGCCAGTCCTAGGGCAGACCTTGGTAAGAAAGATCAAGCTGGGGTTAGGCTGGAGGAAGACAGAAGCAATTAAGTGGAGGGACAGGGAGGCACCAAAAGAAGAAAAGCCAGGAATTTCTTACGGGAAATTAACCTTAAGAGGACTTTGAAACTTCCCTTGATACATTCTTCTAGCGATTGGTTTTAAGGTTTACATAATACAAGAATTAAGGAGCTCAGCAGGACCCAAGGGTAGAGGGAGAATGCTTCCGATTACCAGATTAGTTAGCTTCTACAAGAAGGGGACTCAAGAGATGATCTTTGTTGAAGAAGCTTCTTTTCTGGCTCCCTTTTTCTTAAGCAATGTTTGGCTTAAAACAGAGCAATATGTATCTGTTTGCTAGTCCATTCTTTTGGTTTTCAAGTACAGTGCATATTTGGGGAGAAATTCCAGTCAATTTTGCTATTTTTGTGTTTTGCTTGTTTATCCTGCTATGGCCCAAGGTCTTACAGATTGCACAGTGCCCCCAAACACTTTAGAAGCAAAACTTTTATTAATGGAATTCTCGGGAAATAGAATTTATGCTTAACTCCTAGTTAAACATAAAACCCCCTTTGCTTTAATCCTTAATGTTGAAATCCTTTCTAAAATGTTTACATTTGCTTTTATGTCTGTGCACAGTACATGGACATGATCTAATCTCTCTCTGATGACTCAGCATCTTGTAGCCCCTCGGTTCTAACAATGTTTTATGGTTGGAGAAAAGGATACAGAAGATTGGAATGAGTCTAAGCCTTGGCTGAAAAGGCTCTTTTATCTGATTGCATTTGAATCCTGGAGCCGACTGGCATTCAGTTCTGAAAGCCTGCAGACTCCAGTCTCAAATGCTGCCTCTCCTTTAGCAGGACCAGAATAAACTGTCTGTTTCTGACTTATCTCCTCTCAGGAAAATTATGAAGCCCGGATAATGAAGATCAGCGCAAGAACTGTGTCTATAAGCAAGACAAAACCCTTACAGGAACTATTCCTCTGGGGCATGGCTGGGTGCTCCTCACTTTTAGGCCTGAGACCACGAGCTCCTAAGTTTCTGCCTTGACATGCAAGAGACCTGGACGGACCCATGAGGCACAGGGAGGATCCTAGCTGTTTCCCAACACAAACAGCTGAGGAAGTGTAAATGTATTCATTTACGTGGGGTGGAGAAGTCACACTACAGGCTGTCTTGGTGTTCTCTTTAAGTTCAAGGAAATGTACCAGGTTGGAAGACATAAATAGCCCATCCAGAGACAATTTTGAAAATCTCCCTTCTCTCACCCTTTCCATCCCAGCTGCCAGAGTAATGGCATCATGAGTCACATGAGAAGGGCAAGAATGTGATAGGAAGTTAGGATTCCTATTTGCCTCTGTTTTCTTTTGCTTATTGTGACAATGAAGACAGACCCCACTGCACTGAAACTTCTGCACCACCTTTTTCAGCTATAGGATTTACAACATTTATGAAGTAAATGTCCAGATAAATGAGAGCTGAGTCAAAGACAACAGGAGTTAGCCAAGGGAGCCCCATGGTGACTTGCTTGTCATGAATGATGTATAGAATGAGGTAATGCAACCCAAATTAAATGAGAGCGGCAGAGTCACTTTCTACACAGCTGGGAGTGAAGCTTTTTGATGACTCTATGATTTTTAAAAATGTCCTGGAGCATCAAAAAACCTGAATGCTAGAAATGCGTTGCTTTGCAACCTTATGTCACAGGTATATTTGGCTTTCAGGGAAGTAGGCTGTCTCCACGGGGAAATGCCACAGATACTGACAATGGGAAAGCCTTTCACTGCCATTGTTTCTTGCTCTCCATTTGAGGGGTGAGCCTCCCAGTCTGGAGAATCAGCACGATAGCTATTGGAAACCTGGGAGATGGGAAGGTGGGGTTGGAGAGGATAAAAAGTGGAAATCTGAAATGGGGCAGTATATCTTGAGGGAATTAGTTGGTTAATGCAGAGTTTATAGAAAGAGTAGCCTCCACGATCCACTTAGAACTTTAAAAAGATTTATAAGAGCTTTGTTCATAATTGACAAAAACTGGCAGCCACCAAGATGCCCCTTCATAGGGTATAACTTGAGATAAACAAACTGCGCTACATCCATACAAAGGACTATTATTCAGAAGTAAAAGGAAATGAGTTGTCAAGCCACCAAGAGACACAAAGGAATAGCAAATACATATTGCTAAGTGAAAGAAGCTAGTCTGAAAAGCTACTACTGTATGATTCCAACTGCATGACAGTTTTGGAAAATGCAAAACTGTAGGGATGGTAAAAAGATCAGTGGTTGCTAGGGTTTCAGAGGAGAGGGATGAGTGTCAAACAGGTGGAGCACAGTGGACTTTTAGGATGGGGGAACGATCCTGTATGATACTGTAATGGTGGGTACGTAATATTATGTATTTGTCAAGACCCATCTAACTGTACAATACCGAGAGTGAGCCATAATGTAAAGTATGGACCAAACATGGGTTCATAAATGGTAACGTGTGCACCACACGATGCAAGATGTTAGTAAGAGAAAATAGTGTGCAGAGAGAAGGGATAAATGGGAATTCTTGGTACTATCTATTAGTTGTTTTAAATGAGCTAAAACTGGTCTAAAAAGCGAAATCTCAGTTTTGAAAATCCTTTTTTTTTTTTTACTATTTATTCATATTCTTATCTCACTTATGTACAGTTCTGTTTTACATTGGAAATGACGGCCTAGTGGGAGTACACAGTATCTTGTTTCCTTATTAACACAGCTTTTAATACATGCAAAATGAGAGAAGTTTTACCTGCTTTGAGATTTTCTTTGCTTGAGGCTGTATTTCTGATGTTTCCCATTCGCTGCTTTTTGGGCTCATGGACTTTCATTCTGAGGAAGGGAGTCAGGGAGACATGGGCTAGCTCCTGTTTTGCTGCTTAGCCTCGGGTCTCATCTGCAAATGGAGAGGGAACCTCTGCCACAAAACGTTGTCTTGAAAACTGATGTAATGTCAGCAGCCAAAAAATATCAATTCTTTCCTTCCCTCTGTTTTCCCTTTCTCTTTTCCCATTTCCTGTTGACTTTTCTCAGTAATATTCTAATAGCTGTTTGCCTCGAAGCTTATAAAGCTTCTGCTTGTAAAGTGGGCTCTGGATCTGCTCCTTTTAGAAATTCTGCTTTAGCCATTTAGTTCCCTTTGGAGGAATATACTTGGAAGATTATGGGAGTGGTGGAGAGAGAGAGAAACCACTACTTAGGGAGTCGTTTTGGGTGTATATAAAGATTAAGAAAGGAGTAAGAAAAAGGGCATTTTACTCACCATTGATTAAAAAGGAACACAATTCTCATAACCCATTTGCTTTCTACAGTGTCCTGAGCATTAGAAAGATACTGTTTGAAAAATAAGAAAAATGTTCTTCTATGGACTTGTTTGACATGTGATTTTGTTCTACTTATGTTATTTGGGATACCCCTAAGATGAGAAATGTTAATAAAAAAGCTATTCCCTGAAGTTTCTGCAGAAGCAAATACTAAACAGACATAGTGGGATGAACTCTTAATCTGGGTCTCTTAGGATTCCCACAGATAAATACCTGCTGAGCATGAGTTCTTGATAAAGCATGGTTGTGTCAGTCAGTTTATTTCTCTTTCTCGGTTCTTGTCTCATCACAACAAATATTTGGAGCAGTGGACTAAGGTTTAAAACAGCAAATACGTTACATCTCAGTTTAGCTCAAACAGAAGGATCTTGTATTAGATACTCGCAAGACATGGGAGCAGGCTTATCTCAAAGGAGTCCTCTCTTTTCACCGTCTTTATACTTCCAGTCTCCTCTTTTTATGCCCTATGCAAAATAGGGCTTGCTTGTGCCCACCACCAGTCAGTGAAGGGGAATGCGAATGGGCATATGCTCAAGGCCCATTGACAATTGCAAGTTACGTAAGAACAGGCTGTATTGTTTATGTCTTCCCATAATTTAGTCTGTTATAATCAGATGTAGAATATTTATGAACTCTTAATGGACTTTTAGCTGCCTAAGGTTACCTGAAGCCCCTGTGGTCATTTTGTATCCACTGTGTGCCTAGGGTGCATATGCAGGAGTTAGAGAAGTCTCTGGAGTTATTTTGTGGTATATCTGTGAGCTCTTCTGGGTGTGTGTGGGATGGGTTTTAGGGATCAGCTTGCACTCCTTTCAGCCAGGCCACCCCTTGTTGCTCATGCTTAACTTCCTACCCAACAGTTGTAAAATACATAAGACAGACTACAGTGAATGTGCATTAGTAGATATTTTAAAAAAGCACATTAAAATTAGACAGTTTTCAATAATTTTAGATAGAGGAATCATTGGGTAGAAGTTATAAAACTAATGTTTTAAGTGATTAAAGGCATAAAATAGGGAATTTAAAATATGAGAGAAGAACAAGCTATTATAAAAATAATTTTAAAAAGACAAGGCAAATTTTAAAAGAACTTACTAGAACTTCTAGAAGGGAATGTAACTGAAAGAAATTGAAAAGAGATATGAGGTACCATTTCACGCCAGTCAGAATGGCTGCGATCCAAAAGTCTACAAGCAATAAATGCTGGAGAGGGTGTGGAGAAAAGGGAACCCTCTTACACTGTTGGTGGGAATGCAAACTAGTACAGCCACTATGGAGAACAGTGTGGAGATTCCTTAAAAAAACTGGAAATAGAACTGCTTTATGATCCGGCAATCCCACTGCTGGGCATACACACTGAGGAAACCAGAAGGGAAAGAGACACATGTACCCCAATGTTCATCACAGCACTATTTATAATAGCCAGGACATGGAAGCAACCTAGATGTCCATCAGCAGATGAATGGATAAGAAAGCAGTGGTACATATACACAATGGAGTATTACTCAGCCATTAAAAAGAATTCATTTGAATCAGTTCTAATGAGATGGATAAAACTGGAGCCTATTATACAGAGTGAAGTAAGCCAGAAAGAAAAACACCAATACAGTATACTAACATATATATATGGAATTTAGAAAGATGGTAACAATAACCCTGTATACGAGACAGCAAAAGAGACACTGATGTATAGAACAGTCTTATGGACTCTGTGGGAGAGGGAGAGGGTGGGGAGATTTGGGAGAATGGCATTGAAACATGTATAATATCATGTATGAAACGAGTCGCCAGTCCAGGTTCAATGCACGATACTGGATGCTTGGGGCTGGTGCACTTGGACGACCCAGAGGGATGGAATGGGGAGGGAGGAGGGAGGAGGGTTCAGGATGGGGAACACAGGTATACCTGTGGCGGATTCATTTCAATATTTGGCAAAACCAATACAATATTGTAAAGTTTAAAAATTAAAAAAAAAAAAAAAGAATTGAAAAGAGAATTAGTAAGTAGAAAGTAGATCTAATAAAATTACTCAGAAATTAGCACTGAGAGATAGAGCCATGGAAATATATGACAGGTAAAACACACATAGAATAGGATTAAAAGATTTATATATGGTAATCATAGTTCCTGAAGGAAATAAAGAGAGTAGGGGAAAAGCAATTCTTGAAGAAATAACGATTAAGAATTTTCCAGAGTTAAAAGTCCTCTTATCTGGGGACTACAATAGATTGCAGTCAGTTTTAGTAAAAAGAAATATACTGGTCTTATTGAAATGAAATTTAAGAACTCAAAAGACAAAGTTTTAGAAACAATAAAAGCAAACACTATATTATTTACAACAACTGACAACAGACGTTTCAAGAGCAAAAGAATAATATTTTCAACAGGCATAGGTCTATGGAAAGTCTATTTCCTTGTTTCTCAAGCAGTATCTTGTTAATGCTCAGGACAGTGTATAAAACTAGTGGATTATAAGAATTTTGCTCCTTTTTTTTTTTAAATCCCTGGTGGATAAAATACCCTCTTTCTTACACCCTTTTCAATCTTCATATGTACCCAAAATGATTTCCTAAATAGTATTCACCTCCCCACCCTGATAATCCTCAGAATATCTTCTTCCACAGGGAATTAATTGGCTAAAGTGCAAAGATAAAATTTTGTTATTATACTCCCATTTTGGAATGATCATTTGGCTGAACACAGAATTATTCAGTAACATTAAATTCAGAAATTAGGAGTGAAAAGGAAAAAGGAAGGATGAACACATAAATTAGTAAGCATGAGATAAATCTAAATTAGTATTGACTCTACAAAATAACATTGTCAACAATAGCATGATTTAGAGGTAAAAAAACAAGAAATTAAAAGCTGTGCAATACTGGATGCTTGGGGCTGGTGCACTGGGATGACCCGGAGGGATGGTATGGGGAGGGAGGAGGGAGGAGGGTTCAGGATGGGGAACACGTGTATACCTGTGGCGGATTCATGTTGATATATGGCAAAACCAATACAATATTGTAAAGTTAAAAAAAAAAAAGACAAAAAAAAGACATAAACCATAAAATCAATTATAGTTACAAGCAATGTTTAAGTGATACAAATAAATATGTAAAATATAACATCATAAATGTATAAGATGGGGAGGGGAGTAAAAAGTGTACAGAATTTTAAATGTATTTAAAATTAAAAGACTATAATTTAAAACCAAAAAAAAAAAAAGCTGTACACAAGTAATGTGCAAGATGGGAAGGCACTGATTGGATTTAAAGTATTCTAAATTCTTTTTTATTTTATTTTTTTTAATTTTATTTTATTTTTAAACTTTACATAATTGTATTAGTTTTGCCAAATATCAAAATGAATCCACCACAGGTATACATGTGTTCCCCATCCTGAACCCTTCTCCCTCCTCCCTCCCCATAGTGTTATTTTGGAGGAAGATAGAGATATAGATTAAACATAAACTTTGTTAAGGTAGTATGCACATTAAAACTTCACAATAACCACCTAAAAAAAGAAATATGTAAAAAAAGAAATATGTAATACAGTACACGTACATGGACTAACTCCTGTTAAAAGATCAAGATTATCATATAGAATTGAAAGTAAAGCACAACAAAAACCAGACATATCTATAACATAAAGACCCAAAGTTAAAAGTAAAAACATGACAAAAGATATAGCGGACATATTTTAACCAAAAGAAAGGTAATACAGCTAAATTAAAATCATACAAAATAGTTTTTTATTTATTAGAGGTAAAGATGACCCTTAAATAAAGAGAAGTTGAACAGTATGCTGCTGCTGCTGCTAAGTCGCTTCAGTCGTGTCCGACTCCGTGCAACCCCATAGATGGCAGCCCACCAGGCACCCCGTCCCTGGGATTCTACAGGCAAGAACATTGGAGTGGGTTGTCATTTCCTTCTCCAATTCAGGAAAGTGAAAAGTGAAAGGGAAGTCGCTCAGTCGTGTCTGACTCTTCGCGACCCCATGGACTGCAGCCCACCAGGCTTCTCCGTCCATGGGATTTTCCAGGCAAGAGTACTGGAGTGGGGTGCCATCGCCTTCTCCAAACAGTATGCTTGGAAGATACAAATTCCTTTCAAGGACTCACGGGACATTTAGAAAAACTCATCATGTACCATTGCAGAGAGAGTCTTAATAAATACTTGAAGACCAAAAAAGCATATACACAACAAGCTTTCTGACTACAATGGGATTAAATGAAAAACAATAGGTAGAAATGAAAAAGACCTAGTATTTTTTGGAAGTTAAGAATAACTTTATTACTAGATAAATAATAACAATGGAGATAAAATTTATATTTTAATAATAATGAAAATATCATAGATAAAAGCAGTGTGATAGAGCTAGAATGCTACTTAGCGTGTAACTGATACACTTAGAGGCACACACCCAGTCCTCTCTGGCTTTTTGCAACCCCACGGACTTCCTGCCAGCCTTCTCTGTCCTTGGGATTTTGCTGGAGTGGGTTGCCATTCCCTTCTCCAGGGGTTCTTCCCAACCCAGAGATTGAATCTGCATCTCCTGCATTGCAGGAGGATTCTCTACTGTCTGAGCCACCAGGCAAGGCTTTTTCTCTTTCTAAGCTGAGCTTACTGAACTCAGCTCTTCCCTTTCAGGGAAAATCCATCTGGAGAAAGAATATGTTTGCCTCTGCTCCCCCATGCCTTAGACTTTACCCAGGCTGCACTTTCAGGGTGTTCTTACTCAGTCAAATTCTGGCTCTCATATTAAGACACAACCTCCAACCTAACCTTATCAGTAATAAAGTTACTCCTTTATTGGATTTCTTAATTTGTTCATAACCTGGGCAGGAAAGAGGTAGGGCACAAATCAGTCTTTTTAGGAACAAATAAGGAAACATGGTAAAATTTAGTAGACATTAAAAAATGAAAAGAATATCCTATGGCAAGACAAATACCCATAAAATTTAAAACTTTGATGAAATAGATGTTTCATAGAAAAATAGAAATTCACCAAAACAGACTCAGGAAGAAACAGATAAGTAGTTACAGTCATCAACAAAATTCAGCCTTTTTGAAAAAAAATCTACACATATATGGGCACAAGGATATACACATACACACACACAAATATTTCAAATTTCTCATTTAGAAGTGTGTTCTATCAAACATCCAATCTTATTTACATGTTTCAGATAATAAAAAGAGTGAATGCTGTTTATCTTATGACTAGTATAACTTTGATAAGAAATCAAAGTTTGATCAATACTAAAAACAGTAAAAATTAGTATAAAAAAGGAAATTTGTAGGCCAGTAATCACCAATGAATATAGGACCAAATATCATAAAGAAAATATTTACAAGTCAGCATCCAACTGTATCTTTGTGAGTTTTGTATATGTTTGTGTGCGTGCGTGCGGGCGTGTGTGCGTGTGTATGTGTGTGTATGTGTGGGGCTTACTAAGTACTAATGTAAAGAAGGTTTAACAATAGAACCCTTTTAATGCAATTGCTAAAGAAGAAGTATAATCATTTAAATTGAAGCAGAAAAGGCACTTGAAAATTCAATATATTTTTATGATAAAAACATTTTAGTAAAATAGAAAAGGAGCATTTGATAAAGGATATCTACCAAAATGTTAGAGCAAATATCACATTCTATGATATTAACTTCAGAGAGGCAAAAGACAAGCATGCTTGTCATCACAGCATCTATTTATCAGTGTACTGTAAGCTCTGATCAATGATGGCAGAAAGAAAAAGAAAGCTATAAGGATTGGAAAGAATAAAAATCTTTTCTATTTCATTTTCTTTGTAAGTGTTAATCTTTGTTTTTTTCTTTTTAAAAATTTATATTGGAATATATAGTTGATTAATGATGTTGTGTTAGTTTCAGGTGTACAGTTTTTCTCATTTTTTTTAGACAATCTATTTATATATTCATAACAAGCAGTCAAATAATTCAAGGATTGGATAAAAGGTTGTTGGAGGTTGATGCTCAGCAGAGATTAATCAGCGCAGAGGTTTTTAGGTTGAGCTCTTGATCTCAGCACCTGTGGAAAGGGTGTGATTGTGCAAAGGGAGAAGCTGAACTATAGTGTGGTCCTAAAGAAGGCCTGGGACAACCCCATGGGAAGATCGGAAGCTGGCAAGCCCCTTCAGAATGGTCCCAAGTTGGGATGACGAGGCACCCCCTTTCCGTCCCCAAGTTGACCACTTCCGGGGGTGGGGTGGGGGGAGCAGGATGCCCCGGAAGGGGCGTGGATCTGGGCTTGCCATCTGCTTTCCACCGAGACTCTTCTTGAAGAGGGTTGGTAGGTGGGATCTGACTGTTGACATTACTTCCTGCACCTGAGGGATAAATTCTTTAGTTCAGAAAGGGATGTGGGTGGCACTGGAATCTATCTATTCATCTAAGTTCTGGGAGCCATCCCTTCAAGATTCCAGGGTGGGGGTCGGGGGTGGGGGTGTATTTGCCTTGGTGGACTTTTGTTAGAGGAAGATGAGTGGAATGAACGGTAACTCCTATTGTTAAAGCTGGTCTTGGGGCCATAGGTGATACTCATTGATCCTGCTTTACTTGACATACCAGACCTGCCCCCTCCTCTTAACTAACACCTGTACTAGTCTCATTGGCTTATCTGGTGGGTGACCCATATCCTCACTGCTGAGCGGTCTGACACCCTGGTCACTGATGCCTTTCTTAAGCCAAAGTTGCTGCAACTGTCCAGGTACCATCAAAACAGGGGCAAGATACTACCAAGAAGAACCCAGGTGCATCACTTAAATGCCAAATATATTCTTCCCTGCCTACATTATGAAACAGCAACCCTATCTTCTCCTGATACATAATAATCAACATTAATACCTCTGCCACCCTGAACCTATCACTTATTATAATATTTGCATCTCTTTGGCTTGTAACAATTAAGTTCTGCTTTCTGGCCTCTGCTATTTCAGGGTCCTCAGTTGCTCTCAGTTAGCCCAGCTCTGTAAGGGCCTCTGAGTCTCATTCCAGGCCTGCAGACAGGAGGCACGGTGCTGCCCCTCCTCACCAGCACATTCTTTTCTGCTTCGGGCCCTACGGTGGAGTATTATCATCCTGTGAATTTTTCAGCTTGACAGGGTAAGTCTGCTCTTATAGGCCTGAGTTTTTTTTTTTTTTTTTAACACCAAAAACATTTTATATTGGGTCTTTATTTCTTCTGCTTTCTGTCTGGGTAATTCAAGCATTCTCCCTTCACTTAGTGCGGGCTAGGGTCAAAACAAACTTCTTCTATAAAGGGCCAGAAAGTAAATATTTTAGGCTTTGTGGGCCACAAACAGCCTTGTTTGCATATCTTTGTTTATTTTTTATAGCCTTTTAAAAATGGAAAAGACATTCTTAGCTTACGGGCTGCACAAAACTAAGGCGCAGGCTGGATTTGGCCAGCAAAGTTTGCA
>NW_011494901.1:5867148-5890959 GCF_000754665.1 Bison bison bison
AAAGTTTGCAGCCCCTGGGGCATCACTTTTCCGTGCTTCTGGGAGCTGTGCTATCAGGGTTGCACAATCTCCCAAGGTCCTCGACTGGACCCCTGTTAAATCCCATGTCCTGTCACAGTTCTCTAAACACTCCCTCCTTCAGTTTTATCTTCTGCCTCCCTTGAGTCAGAGTCCACAGGATCCAGTCCAGTGCATACTCTCTTGGCTCCCGCTGGGACGTGTTTTCTAGGCCCTGCAGCTCTGTTTTGGCATGCTTTCTTTTCTTCTTTATCAGGATCAGCATGTCCTGGGCTGGGTTAACCTTAATTATTGTCTTTCTTGCCAGCAGGGGAGGGGGAAGCAAGTCCCAAGGGGGATGCATGTTGTCCTGCAGGAGAGAGCCCTCTTCAATACGTGCAAATAAGAGAAGAAGAAGTGGATGTGAACAGGGAGGCCACTTCTGCAGGCTCAGAGGGTTCCAGGATATTAAACAGTTTCAGGGGTATAAATCCCAGCATCCACATTGCTGCAGTAGGGTTTGTTCTTTCCCAGCCCGGGCTCTGAACTGCAGTAGAGCTTCATCTTCTTTGGAACTCTGCTTCTTTGTGGTTAAGTCCTGGGCCTGGTCCTTAGCATTTCTTCTTCATTCTTCCCTCAGGCTGTAAGATGTGAGAGCCACTTTATATATATGATGCTATGAAGACTCTTTGGCTTTCACATTTAGTTTAATTGACAATTAATTTCTATTAGTCTTTATCTTTTTCAAAGGATTAATGATTCAACTATAGCCACCCAATTCCACTGTTTTTATTGTTATTATTTGACCCATGTTTCTCAAATGCCTGATAAATTACATTCTTTTGTGTACTCTTCTTCACAGAATACCCTCTCAGTTTACCACTGATGGAAGTTTTAAACAATTATTCATCTACCTTTTGCCAATGATGGGTCCTTATTGTCAGCTATGTGGAGGATGATCCAATTCTCAAATCTCACTTTAGCATTTGCTCTCATGGCCTGTCTCAGGTTGGGCTCTCCAGGAAGCAGACACTGAGATACAGATTAACCTGCAGGAAGCATGCTCTCGAGTAGATACCTGTGGACAGGATGGGAAAGAAGCAAGACTGAATTGAGGGGAAGATGAGCTGGGATATACTCTCAATGAAGACCTTGGTAGGAAAGCTCTAGAACTTGGATGGCCATTCCAATTTGTCCCAGCTGATAAGAGGGATATGAACTCTTGTTCCCTGTCAATCAGTCTTTGCATGTGGGAGTCCACAGAAAAGGGATGTGACTTTAAGGTACTTTTTTGAGAGTTGCAATAGCTGGGGGATACTTGCTAGTAGCATATCCCACTGAAGGCAAATAAGCCCTTCAGTCTTAAAGGGAGATCTAGACGCTACGTCACAGTGTTTACTATGAAGATCCCTAAACATTGGCCACAAAAGTAGAGAATTTTCAGATTTAGAAAATATAATTTAAGTAATGACAACTTTTAAAAGAATAACAAAAATTCTTAGGTGTCTGAGAATAAATCTAACAAATATTTATGACATCTTAAGAAAAAATGATAACTTTATTGAAAGACATTAAAGTAGACTTGAATAGATATATCATGTTTATGAATGGCAAGATTCAGTATTCTAAAGATGTTAATGCTCAAATTAATATAAAATTCAAAATCCCAATAGCTTTTAAAAACTTGATAAAATTATTCTAAAATTGATTATTGTTCTAAAATATGAAAAGAACAAAGGGTCAACGATAGCAAAAACAAGTTCAAAGTCAGAATGAGGCAGGAGGACTTTCCCTACTGGAGGTGCATGCATGCTCAGTTGCTCAGTCATGTCGACTCTTTGCAACACTATGGACCATAGCCCACCAGGCTCCTCTGTCTATGGGTTTTTTCAGGCAAGAATCCTGGAGTGGGTTGCCATTTTCTCCTCCAGGGGCTCTTCCCGACTTGGATCAAACCCACATCTCTTGCATCTCCTGCATTGGCAGGCAGATTCTTTACCATTGAGCTACCTGGGAAGCACTGGATAATCAGATTTATTAAAAATTAAAATAGTCAAAATAGGAGGTTAGCACAACATAATAGGGATTTTACCTTTGTTTGAATAAATACTTAATGCAAGATGGTAGTAGCTTTGTAAATTAGTGGGGGAACAGGTTTTT
Source organism: Bison bison bison (assembly GCF_000754665.1). Taxonomy (NCBI): domain Eukaryota; kingdom Metazoa; phylum Chordata; class Mammalia; order Artiodactyla; family Bovidae; genus Bison; species Bison bison. The sequence goes on from NW_011494901.1 coordinate 5,869,306, forward strand.
TTTTTTTTTAATGGTGCTGAAGCAACTGATTATTTCTATAGTGAAAAATAGCATTATAACTATTTTATTCCATATATAAAATTTGATTCCAAGAAGACTGAATGTGAATAAATTGTAAAACTTTAATGAAAGTTTTACTAGAAAACATACAGAAAAATCTTTATGATTTGAGGTAGTAAAAGATTTCTTAACCAAGGCATGAAAACCATGTCATGAAGGAAAATACTGATAACTTTGATGCTTTTAAAAGTTTACACAGAAAATACAGCTTAAATGATGATTCATGACATGAGGAAAGATATTTGCAATACATGTAACTGATGGAGGAATAATATCTGGAATACTTAAAGAACTCCCCCAAACAAAAAGGAAAAGGCACATCAACATGTAAATAGGCAAAAGATAAGAACAAGCAGTTCAGAGAAGATGAACGATGAATGGGCAATATGCTTTTGAAAAGCTGTTCACTTTCCTCAGCAACCTGGGTAAAGTTCATTGAAACCATAGTGAAGTATTTTTCACATCCACCAGGTTTGCAAAGATTGAGAAATGTACCAGGTCCACGTGTCAGTGAGGAACTGGGGAAAGAAGACATTCATACTCTTCTAGTGAGGTGTAGAGAAGGCATGTACATTGCAACAGCCACTTTGGAAAGTGATTTAGAATATCAGATAAAATTTAGAATGGGCTTAATTTTCACTCCAGCAATCCTCTACTACGCTAGGAAATTTTTTTCACATGTGAATAAGAATGCTCAATTTAGTACCATATGTAATGGATGGAAATTTGAGATAGCTTTAATTTCCATTCACTGGTGAATGGAAAAGTTGAAGTATCTTCAATACAAAGACATATTGTAGAAGTTAAAGTAATCTAGAATCACATGTCTCAATGTGGAAGGACCTTAAAAGTAAAATATTGAACCAAAAAACCCAAATTCCAAACTGAGTTACAGAATATTTAAAGTATAATGGTCTATGTGGTTTTTGAATTTATACACATTACATGCATGCAGTTCATATATGTGATTGCACATATTGCACATGTCACATATATGTGATGATACATATTACACAATGTAGTACATGTATTATACCTTTATTACATATATTTTATAATATTTTATTAAATATTATAAAACATGAATGGGAGTGAAAAACACCAAATAAAGATGCTCATTCCTTCTGTAGAAAGGAGTATGAGAAGGAGAAGATTGGGATTGAGGAGAGGGCTTTCATCCTATCTGCAGTAATTTTTTCCCCTTAAAGACCCTAAAGCACTCAAATTATAAGGCAAAATTTTAGACTTTGACAAAGCTGAGTGGTGGGTACATGAATGTCTGTGATTTCATTTTCTACTTTTTGGTATGTTTGAACTACTTCAGAATTTAAGGAAAAAATTAAGTTTAAATAAATGAATTATCTAAGGGAAATATATTATTGTGATCTGATTAAAATTAAAGTTATAAATCCTAGTTTTTGACCAGTGAAACCCAACTTTCATAGATCATGGAGTTTAGTCTGATAAACTCTATCTCTGACTCAACAGGGACTCTGAAAGAGGATAGCTAGATTAACCCAAATAGATCAAGCGTCCTGAGGGTAATCAGAAAGGATTTCTTTAGCTGTCTTCTCTGGGGACTTTGAGGATGGGCTGGGGAGAAGAATGTTGGCTCAGGGAAAGCCTCAGAGATTAGGAACTTCTAAGAAGATTCAGCAACTCCTATAGAACTTTGTCCAAGGCATCTCTGTTTCTGTTGTCAGGATCAAGTTTCCTGGCCTTCACGTGACCTCCCACCCCTGCATTCCTGCATCTCTGTGGGCCTATTAACAGATTGCTGTAGGTGTCCTGGCCACAGCCATGACACTGTGACGTTGCCGACCTTCCTGTTAGAGGAGGACGGAGGCTACACAGCTGATAACATCCCCTGTCTGTGCAGTGGAAATGGAGAGATTGTGCTGTGTGTTAGAGGAGGACGGAGGCTACACAGCTGATAACATCCCCTGTCTGTGCAGTGGAAATGGAGAGATTGTGCTGTGCGGGGAGGATTGGCAATCACAGCCATGGGGAGGGAAATCTTGGCAAGTCAGGGTTGGAAGGGATTTTAGAGATCACTGACTTATTATCTTGTATGTTTGTGTTCACATGTTTTGTTGCAACATAATATGTAAAGCAGGTGACTACAGAGCTGCTCTGGTTAGAGACAATGTGTGTGTGTTTTCAGTCTTTCAGTTGTGTCCAACTCTTTGCAACCTTATGGACTGTAGCCCGCCTGGTTCCTCTGTCCAGGGGATTTCCCAGGAGAGAATATTGGAGTAGGTTGCCATTTCCTCCTCCAAGGCATCTTCCTGACCCAGAAATTGAATCTGAATCCCTTGCATTGGCAGGTGGATTTACTGCTCTTTACTGCTGAGCCACTTGGAGGGGACCCCAAAGACCCCATTAAGGCGACTCCATTAAGCTCCTGTTTCCCCCCTTCATCCTTCTCCTCTCACTCACACCTGTGCCAGTCCCTGACCAAGCTCTAGGAAGCACATGGTGTAAAACACTGGTTCATGCCCAAGCCCTTCATTTAACGGATGGGGATCTTGACGTCTGGTGGGATTTGCTCAAGGTTACTCTCAGCTGGTGGGGATAGATCCCCTTGGCTCCTGCTAGGATGCTGTCTCCCTCACGCTTCAAGCAGTTTTCTTGTAATTTAGCCACTGTATGCAGGCTATATTGATTTGTTTTAAATTCCATTTAATAATACATTTAAAAATAATCATAAATAAAATAAATAATAAAATAATAAATTCCATTTATTTAAAAATTCATTCTCTCTATTCTAGATTAAAAAAAGACAATTTTGAGTGTTTCTATTACAATCCATGATATTAGCATCCTGCTATGTTACAACTTTTTATTTCACTGACCTCCTTGTGAAGGAATCCAAGTTAATTTCTAAGTGTTATGATGATGGAAGAGGAAAGAGGGATCTAGACTAATTCCATATGAGGAGATAGGAGATCAGTGTTAAGTAGAAGAGGAATATCTCACTCTGCCTGTTCTCCCAAACAGTTTTCTCATAAACCTCACTCTTTTACATAAAAATTTGGTTCATGAAGCTGCACTTTTTAAATACCCATATCTTCCCTCCAGGTAAACTCCACTGATCACTTGTACCACAAACTGAATATTAATGATGTTTCTAGAGCACTTTCTACATGCTGGCACTGTGCTCAGTGCTCCTTATATAATCCCCATCACAGCGGTATGATGGAGAAGGAAATGGCAACCTGCTCCAGTATTCTTGCCTGGAGAACCCCTTGGACAGAGGAGCCTGGCGGGCTACAGTCCATCAGGCTACAGTCCACGGGGTCCCAAGAGTCGGACATGACTTAGCGACTAAACCACCACCACCACCACCACCACCGCAGTGATATGAAATAAATACAACTATTATCTTCATTTACAGAAGATAAATAGAAGTTTATAGAGATTAAGTATTTCACTCAAAAGCACACAGCTAATAACTAGCAGAACCAAGATTTGAGTTCATGCTCTTAGGGGCCGTGCTCTTCTGCAATGGATAGTCAGCTTCATAACCAATACTTAGAGAATGGGTATTTCACTGTTGGAAGAGGGGATAAATGCTCTAAATGCTCTCAATTCTGATTTCCTGTTGCCTTTGTAGACTTTAGATTCTTCAAATCAGCTTGATAGTGAGAAAAAACTGTTAGGGACATTTAAGTAATATAAAAGTTAATTACCAATCATCTATTTCAAAGAGAGGTGAACTGGGTATTTGAAATAATACTTAAAAAAAAATCTCTTTTTGCAAATGGTGTCAGTCTTCACATCATTCAGATTCATTTGCAAGAAACAGATGACCAAACTCAAACGGGCTTAAACAACAAGGCTGTTTATTAGGTCTTATGCTGTGCTGTACTTAATTGCTCAGTCGTGTCTGATTCTTTGCGACCTCATGGACTGTAGCCTGCCAGGCTCCTCTGTCTGTGGGGATTCTCCAGGCAAGAATACTGGAGTGGGTTTCCATGCCTTTCTCCAGGGAATCTTCCCAACCCAGGGATTGAACCCAGGTCTGCACTGCTGGTGGATTCTTTACCATCTGAGCCACCAGGGAATGGGTTTTATGTTTGATTGGTTCAGTGACTCAAAAAAATGTCATCAAAGGGGCAGGTTCTTTCCATCTCTTTATTCTGTTTTGAAGATTTGTCTTCACTCATGAGTTGGTTTTCCTTGTGTTCACAAAATGGTTGACAGCAGCATTTGAGGGTAGAATCCCCCTTCTTCACATATAGTGAAGAAGAGAAAACCAGCTTCCTGTTGCTCTGTCAAGAACAAAGAACTTTCCCAGAAACCTCCTTTCCTTCTCGCTGGCCAGAATCAAGGGTCACAGGACCATTTCTTAGCCTATCTCTGGAAAATGGGTTGAGATTACTCATAGGCAGTTAGGTCTGTCTCTTTAAATGAGGTCATTCCCTCAGACATCATTGCTTTTTCTCCATAAGAGGAAAGTGGGATGTATGTTACAGAGGCAACCACGATCTCCAGTGTAGAATTTGCTTGCACCAGATGGGTACCATGATTCATTGACATATTCAAGAGACATGTATTAAATATCTGCCATCTGCTCAGAACCAAGTGATTCTAAAGAAAAGTTACACATGAATACATTTTCCTATTAGGTGAGAAAAATGGCAAACTGTGGCTCATGCCCCTTCCGCTTTCTCCTCCCTACCCTTCAGTATAAGAACTCAACAAAAATCCCAACACAGCCGAAGGTGGAAACTGATCCCAAATTGACAGCTCCAAAACAAGGAAACTGGCCAAATTCAGTCAGCCACTTAGTTACTAACTAATTATTTTATTAAACACCATCCTTGAGAAGAATTAATCTTTCTTTTTGTACAGATGAACTTACCTTTATCAGGTGATAGATTACTCTGACTTAAGCTGTAACTGTTGAGAACATTGGGTATGCATTTCTGTAACCCACAACTCATCAGTTTGATAGCTGGTAACTTTACTCTTGGGCTTATTTACACCTTTTATATTAAGAGGGGTTGGAAGTGAAGTGAAAGTCGCTCAGTTGTGTCTAACTCTTTGTGACCCCGTGGACTATAGAGTCCATGGAATTCTCCAGGCCAGAATACTGGAGTGGGTAGCCTTTCCCTTCTCCAGGGGATCTTCCCAACCCAGGGATTGAACCTAGGTCTCCCACAGTGCAGGCAGGTTCTTTACCAGCTGAGTCACAAGGGAAAGCCAAGAATACTGGAGTGGGTAGCCTGTCCCTTCTCCAGAGGATCTTCCCAACCTAGGAATTGAACTGGGGTCTCCTGCATTGCAGGTGGATTCTTTATCAACTGAGCTATGAGGGAAGCCCTAAGAGGGGTAGAAGGGCTCAAAATTTCTTATATGCAGAGCTTAGAGTGCCCTGTGTTGGAAAATAATTTCATTTGTAAGTGTGAAATACCTTCAGAAGCACTTCCTTTGAAATCAACTGAGATACGGGAGCTGAGAACAAGTTATGAGTTGTCTTATACTGTGGTTTAGCAAGATTTGAAGTTGGTCAAATAAACAATCTTAACTCCCGCCACCCCCCCACCCCGCCTCTCTTTTTTTAACAGCCTGGCTGACTGCACCTGCCTCTTTAATAACCGCAGAACAGTGAAAACCTAGCAACATGAAATTAAACCTTTTTCTGCTTTGGCACCAGTATGCCCATGGAGAGTGCTAAAGACATTGGGAGATTTAATGCTTGGGGAGAGTAAAAGATTCTGCCCCAGCAACAGAGCTATTCTAAGAGTTCTGATTGCTTAAGAAAGGCACGGCACAGGCATGGCCTCCCTTTCTGTCTCTTTGGACTTTTAAATTCTTGTTGGTTTATTTATTTGTCAAAGGGATTACAGCACAGAGCAGTGGTTTTTGAGTTTGTTCTTCTAGGTGACTCCCAGGCTGATCACTAATAGTATTCGTGTTTATAAAGAGATAATAATCTGCATTTTTGCTCTTGGCATCATTTTATCGTTGAACTATTGGTTCATAAAACCCAAGAAGCGTTTTATTCTAATTCTAGCAAGCATTCTGATGGTGGCAGTGAATAGAGAGAGGTGAGGGGGAGAGAGGCATGAGAGTAGGTGACCCGAGGATTATTTTGCTGTGCCAAAATGGAAACACGGGGCTTTGAATTGCCGCAGTCCTAAATTCCTGTGACTTTTCAGAGCTCAGTCTCTCACCTTCAAATGACTTTATTTTTTATCACTGTTGTCCCTTACAGCTATTAGCTACCAACTCCCCAAACTATTCTGCACTGCTCCATGTGTCTTCCCATGCAAACCTTTATCCCAGTCTAACTACGGATCCTGCCTGTGTCAGAACATTTTATACATAGAGTTTAATTCCTACTGCCCCAGAACCACAAGAATACTCTGAGTATGCTGAAGAATGAAAGTAGTGGTCAATTGGGAGAAAACATGAGACTTTGAGTTGGTTGAGTCCACGTCCAGCCTATCTGCATGACTGTTTTTTTTTTTTTTTAAACATTGAGGATTTGGTCAGGTGTTTCGGTGAGTCGTACATTCACTGAATGTCCTCTCCACTGTTTTTCAACCCAGCAAATGGAATACCATTGACCCTTTGTTTAGATTAGAAACATAGGAACAATCCCTAATGCTTCCTTTTCTTGTTATTCCTCACATCTAACTCATTATGAAATCCTGTGGTTCTCCCTACAAAATACACAAAGAATGTGTCAACTTCATCTCTGTATTCAATGCTCTTGCCCAAACCAGCATCATCTCTAATCCTCAAGAATGTTCTGTCTTATTTCCTTGGCTTAATCCTTGCTTATCTGCAATCCATTCTCCAGCTTGAAGCAAGAATTTTTTTCCCTTTCTTTTTGGCTGTACTGCATGACTTGTGGGCTCTTAGTTCCCTGACCAGGGATCAAACCTAGGCCCTTGGCAGTGAAAGCTTGGAGTCCTAACCACTGGACCACTTACGGGATTTCCCCCTTTAAACATTTGTATTTTTATTTAAGTATAGTTGGTTTACAATGTTGTGTTAATTTCTGGTGTACAGCGCAGTGATTCAGTTATACATAAAGGTGTTCTTTTCCATATTCTTTTCCATTATGGTTTATCATAGGATGTTGAATATAGTTCCCCCTGCTGTACAGTAGGACCTTGTTGTGTATCCATCCTACATATAATAGTTTGCATCTGCCATCCCCAAACTCCCAGTCCACCCCCTAACCCCCACCCCAGCAACCATGAGTCTGTTCTCTATGTCTGTGAGCCTATTTCTGTTCTGTAGATAAGTTCATTTGTATCATATTTTAGATACTGTGTATAAATGATATGGAGAAGGCAACGGCACCCCACTCCAGGACTCTTGCCTGGAAAATCCCATGGATGGAGGAGCCTGGTAGGCTGCAGTCCATGGGGTCGCTAAGAGTTGGACACGACTGAGCGACTTCACTTCCACTTTTCACTTTCATGCACTGGAGAGGGAAATGGCAACCCAATCCAGTGTTCTTGCCTGGAGAATCACAGGGACGGGGGAGCCTGGTGCGCTGCCGTCTGTGGGGTCGCACAGAGTCGGACATGACTGAAGCGACTTAGCAGCAGCATAAATGATATCATATGTCTTTCTCTGTCTGACCTACTTTACTCAAGATGATGAGCTCTAGGTCCATTCATATTGCTGCAAGTGGCATTATTGTATTCTTCCAGAATTTTCTTTTAAAAATACAAATCAGAGTAAGGTGACCCCCCTTGATAAAACTCTGTATGGTTTTCCAGTACTCTGAATAAAATCCGAGTCCTTTCTGTGATCTCCTAAGCCCTGCTTCATCTAGTTTCTCCTAACTCCTCCAAGTTGTCTACTGCTCTCAATCACTATGCCAAGAGTTGTTACCTTTGTTTTTTTTTTCTATCCCTATAAAGTTTCTTCCTCAGTTCTTTACATGGTCTTAGCTTAAATGCCACCTCCCCCAAAGACGTTCCTTGATTATCCTTCCAAAGTGATATGATAATTACTATGAATTGGGTAGTTTAACCTCCATTCAAACTTTCTTCCTATGCCAAGAGTGCAAAACTGAAATTCACCTTTCCCAAACTATCTTGGAGGTTGGATCCTAGAAATGATTTTCTTCCCAGGAACAAAGTGCAGGGCACTCATTTTGTGGTTCACAAGGTCTCCATTTTGAGGGGACCAAGCATCATTTTGCTGGTATGTGGCAGCTGTGGTGTGGATTTTGGAGAAAGTTGTTGTAACTATGGCTACAGTGTGTTGCAGCAAAGAACAACTTTCGGATTCTGTGGCTCTGTAGCAGTTTTAATTGCATTGGGGCATAGAATGGTTCTGTAGTCAGCAGGGGTGTAGCACCTTCCTAGTACAACAGCTTCTTATGATAGATTTTGCAGAAATTGGGGATTGTTCTTGAGAGATCAGTCTAGAGCCTGCTTTTCCAACCCTTTGAACAATTTTATAATCACTAATTTCCCTGTATACAATCCCTTTCTGTTTAAGCTAGTAAGCGTGGATTCTGTTGTCTGCAATCAAATCTGGACCAGTACAAGTACCTCTATAAGTTACTCTTTAGCTCATCTTTTAGTTTTTGTTCTTCACCCTTATAATTTCGACTATTCGTGTATTGTCTTTCTCCACTAAAGTAAAAGCTTCATGAGGATGGGGCCTCATCTGTCCTGTTCACTGCTCTGTCCCCAGCACCTAGGACAGCTCTTGAAGCATGGGAGGTGTTCCACAGCCATTTGTGGCATGAATGAATGGGCCCTAGGCATTTGCAGAGGTGTTCCACACTATTCCCCAGCAATCTGAGCACCGGGGCATTTGCTCTGCAGTTACAGCTCTCATTTGACTCACCATTTGTTTCTGGGCCAGCTCCAATTTAGTTCTTCTGACTCAGCAATGGAAACATGCACTTCTGATGATGACGACAGAGTGAGTCCTTGAATTCTCTGAAGGTTATGCTTCAGGAAGCTTCTGTTAAATGGTGCCTTGCAGCACCATCAGGAGAGCAGGGCTCAACTGGATTTCACTATCAGTGGTGTCAGGCAGCTGAGCAGAATCTGGTCAAGAAGGCACACCTAGCTTGGCCATCACAGGCCCTTCTTGCTTGAAAGACTTTCACAAGCAAGCAAGTCAGGACATTCTCCTTCTGAAGGCCATCCCAATCTGTCTGAGATCATCCCATCCATTCTGGTTGCTTGCAGTCTGTTTGCTCTTTTAAGCCCTGCCTTTCCCTTTGCCCATTTCCAGATGATGCCAAGGTCCAGAAATGCATGTTGTCATTTTGCTTTGTTTTTAGCAGACCAGTAAGTTGGGTTCTCAGCACAAAATCTTGAATGATAATTTGCCTAAAATAATCTTTGTCTCATTTCATATTTAATCCTAGCGCTCAGTACAGGGTCTGGTACATAATGATTGCTTGATAAATGTTGGAAGAATGATTGGATGAGTGAATTATCCTAGTTTTGTGCTTTAAAAAAAAAAAAAAACAGGCAAAAGGTTAATATATGCAGAAAAGACTTAGTATAAGAGAAAAAAGATTTCACGTATGACTTTGATTCTATTCAAATGTGTTCCTGCAGTTAGGCAAGATTTCATTAACATTTTCTGCACATCATGCCTGCTGAATATCATTGCAAGGTTTCATTGACAAGTGCCATTCACGAACCACATCCCTGAACCTAAGAGGGTATCCTGCCACACGGGGCTCTCTTTTCTCAGTCCTGACACAAATAAGACAGCAAATGTCATATGTTCTTTTTTAGAACTCATATATAGAATGATGTGCTTCTTCAAGGTCAGGGCAAGCACCCACTTTACTTTGCATTCATGAGCAAGAATGCTGGCTGGCGACAGGTAACCTTCAGAGAGAGTTTGTCATTAGCAGAAGGGCGCAGTCTGGGGATTGAATCTTCCTAAAAAAGTCACATCTGCTGGCTGGCAGAAGAAGGAACTCATGTCAGGGCAGGCGACTAACTGGCAGGGGAGGGAGGCTGGTTACTGATTAAGCTGGGCAAAGCATTTTAAAAGCAAAGAGCCCTCCTGGAGTTGAGATTAGGCAGGCTCTTGCAGGCTCTCACAGCCGGGAGCGGGTGGGGCGGGGGTGGGTGGAAAGGGAGGTCAGGAAAAGGACACGGAGCGGGTATGCCCTTGGCTTGGTGGGAGGGAAAAATCTCACGGGGGTGGCCAGGCCCTCTGTTCTGTCTCCGGGTAGACAGGTCATGTCTATCTCTAGGGCAGAAATTCCTGTCCTTGAGGTTGAGATACTTCATGGGTTTGCCAGCTGTCTCAAAGGGCAATGTGAAACTCCCAAACTCAAATGGTTTCCAAGTCTCTTGGCTAATATGTAGATAACACAGCTACCTTCCAGTACCTTTTGAAGGCTGAATATTTCTTCTTTTTTTTTTTTTCTTGAGATTAAAAAAAATTTTTTTTTTGGCTGTGCTATATAACATGTGGGATCTTAGTTCCCTGACCAGGAAATGAACCCATGTCCCCTGCAGTGGAATGGCAGAGTCTTAACCACTGGACTGCCAGGGAAGTCCTGAAGGCTGAATACTTCCACTCTCAAAAATGCCTGGGAGTAGCTGTTGTACTTGCTACTCTTTTCACATGTTTCATATGTAACAAGTCCTGAGTTATGTGCTTGCAGATATTATATTAACTATTACATTGAATCCTTACAACCTGATGAGCTAGGTGTATTTATCTCCATTTCATAGATGAGTACCTGAGGCTCAGAGAGGTTGAACTTCTTGTGTGATATTACAGAGCTGGAAATTGACAGGCTCCCCAAATAGAAGCAGTTCAGCCCCTGTCTAGGGGAGTGAGTGAGCTCCTAATGGTTCCTTGCCAACTGCAGAAAATTTAAAAGATATTTGGCCCTCAGGCATGCTATTTACCATAATTGGGAACTAACTCTACATTATTGCTCTTGTGTCCTTCAAACACTTAATTTTATTAACTATAGATCAATTTAAGGTTCTCCCCACCAGATTCAATTGAATGAAGTAACTGTGGACTGGCCACAGGATGGGGAGTGAGCATGTGAGGAGAGGGCAGCTGGCTTATAAAATGTCAGAGCCAAAGCTGCAATCTCTCCCTGTGTTCCACTCACCCAGCCTGCTGCTCCCAGGTCAGCCTGCCTGATGCCTGAAATTTTCCAAAACAACCATTGGTTTAGATGAGAGTTCTCTCAGTCCTGCCTGAAATGGCAGTTTATTATCTGCAAGGGCTAATGTACTGATAATAACAAAATATTAACACTTCACCTGTATATATTGATTTCTCTCATTTGAGTTTCTCAAAAAAGCATAAGGCGTGTGTTTTCTTTCGACATCGGTGAATGTGTCAGACAGACAGCACTGAGCAAAGTCCTCAGGGAATGGAGCACAGGACAGGTGCATTTTGATGGTAAGAAAGATAATCAGGAGAGGTGTTGGCAAAGGCCAGGAGCATTAGGCTCCTGTCCCTTGGGGTGAATCCTGATAGAATTGAAAGCATCCAGAGACCAGCATCAAACGTTGGGTATCCCAAGAAGTGGCGCTGAGACCACAGAAGGCGATGAAGCTAAAATGTGAAGAGCGTTTGTATACTGAGGGGAATCCATAGGCGACTTAAATATTTAAATTTCTTTCTCATCTTTTTGGGTAAGGTTTATCAGTGGGTACCACTCAGTAGTTATATTTTATCGAAGAAGTAGACCGCATTTCTTCACAATTTTGTCTTGGTAGTACTAGAAGGAGCCTGCAGGAGATGTGGGGAGAGGGGCTGAGAAAAGGGAAGACGATCGTGTGGCTGATGAACACGTTTCCACACCAGAATTAGGGCAGGAGCGTGGTGTTGCTAGCTCTTTCCACACGCTCTTTCCTAGGAAATCAGAGATCCTAGATGGGCTCCGGAGTCACTCCCAGATGCCTGGCTGTGGGGGGAACTGTGCCGGCTTGCCCCACTCCCCAGGAGATGGGCCCAGGCACGGTTAGCCAGTGGGAAACTCCAGGGCTTCTGACCCACTCCACTCTTCCCAGCCTGAAGAACCTCCGACACTCTCCTACATATTTCCCCTGCTCCTACTCTGCTTCTGACACTCCACCGAGTCTCACAGTTCTGTGAGAGGTTATTTATTTCCTGAGGATGCCAAGGAGGGCAGGGTATCAAAGACCAGTCACATCCCCCTTCCCTGGGGTCTCCTTCCTGTGTGTTAGTAAACACAGTGCTGGCCCAGGCAGATTTGTCAACTCAGCCGTCTGGTTTATTTCCTCTGCTCCTCCTGCCGTGTTTCACACCAGCCAAGTGTCTAGTGCCCCCATTTCCTCTCTCCCACCCCCTTTGCTTTACCCCCACTCCTACTGTGCCCTGTATTCTGGTCCTAGAACACCCCCTACTGTGGATCATCCTCCTTTTCCTTTTTAGCTTCCTTTTCCAAACTGGTCTGCCCTGGATCTCATCATTTCAGGACCTGTTCTCATGTGGATGATACTAGGTTATCCAGAAACTTGAACATTTACTTCTTCCTGATAAGCAACATCTTAAAACACTTCAAGATAGACTTTTGTCTAAGAAGGCTTCCAAGCAGTAACTCTAATGGGAAATGAAATATCACCAACCCAAAAGGAAGACCTTGCAGTCACTGGTCCCCTTCCCAGTGGAATCAGCTGCCCCTTCTTTGTATGGGATGGGCCCCAGGGTGAAGGTCTAGAAGTCTAGACTTGAACTTTATTTATGATTCCAAAAAAAAACTTGGCCATCAGCTGTAAACCTCCCTAGAGACTCCGGGGTCTCCCTCTATAAAGTAAAAGTTGATAGTGTGTGGTCAATCTCCTTTCTCTAGGTGTGTCTTGAGTGAAGGCTACAAAATTATTGCAAACCCTGAGCATGAAATTTGGATGAAATTTCTCTAGAAGTTGAATGGGAGGTTGAGATGGGTTCCTTGGCAGAGTTCAGTGCTAGAGAGTGAACTTCTTGCAATGCATTAGGAAAACACTAAATGAAGTACTCATGGCCATTAGATGCTTTCCACCTTAAAAAAAATACTAAGTCTGGCAAGTCTGGGAGATGATTGCTGTCATTTGTCCAGTTTGTGATGCTATCTTAAAACTTACTAGAGACATATTGTACCATGAAGGTTTTTGGGCTGGTAGAGGAGGGGCGGGTGGAGATGGGGGTGGGGTGGGGAGAAGGCAGTCCCTGGATATGACTGTGCTTTTTCACAGAGTTAACTGGAATATGCATGATTCCAGATGTTGGCCTGAATAAATCTTGACCACTTGCCTTGTTCCAGAAGCCACCTAGAACTGACTTTGGGCATATCTACAGGCAGTAGAGTATCCCAGGAGAAATTCAATGATACCAAATGGCTCACGAGGGCGTTTGGACTTTTCCATTTTATCATAGATTAGGGTTGTGAGTGCCTCACATCTGGTGGCCACTTTGGTTTATATGGAAATGTACCATTTTGAAGACCTAAAATGCCACCTCTGCAGAGAGAAAGACACTTGAAGTGAAGACCCTTGGACCCCCTAACCCCTAGTATATGCTGAGCATAATTCACTTCTTTTTTAAGCTTCTGTGATTTCTCATGTCTGCACATCATGACAAGACAGAACGAGAGGACACTGAGCGTTTGACTAAATATTCGTCTCTTGTTTATGTCTCTTGATTGCGTTACTCTGTGGGACCCTGCTGTGGGCTCTGCGTGTCTGTGTCACACGCTGCAAGGAGCAGAGCAAGGCCAGCTGTCTTGGCTGCTTCTGTCTGCTTTGGTAATGTTTCCTCAAGTAACTGTTTTTGGGAAAACCACTAATGCTAACTTCCCTGGGGAAATGTAGAAGAATTGGTACCTTCCATCAGCTTTGGGATAGACTTTCCAAGTCAGGGAGGCAACTCCATATTTGGAAAATTCTCTGCCGTTTTATGTCAATGTTGATGAGTCTGACAATTACCTATTTACGGTAAAGAATCTGCCTGCAACGCAGGAGCCATTGGTTCAATCCCTGAGTCAGGAAGGTCCCGTAGTGAAGTGTCACGCGAGTGTATGTTCCTCGGTTCTTTGTCTCATCACAACAAAGATTTGGAGCGACGGACATTAAAGCCCTCGGTGCGTCACAGCTCTTGGGTCTTGGACAAACTGTGCTACAGCTCTTAGGCAAATCAGTGTTACAGCTCTATTTTATTTAGAAGATAGCAGGAGAATCCAAGACTTGAAGAGAAGAGAGTGGAGGAGTGCATGGGGAGGGAGGGAGAGAGAGAGTGAGAGAGAGAGAGAGTGAGAAAGAGAGAGAGAGAGAGAGAGCGCATGCATGCGGGAGAGAGAGTCCGAGAGAAAGTGCTTTGGCTCCTCCTTTTATATGTTTTTTCTTCCACCTGGGCCTGCCCTATATAAATTGGGCTTAGCCAGGAGTGCTGTTTGTTCTGTTTGTTCTGCCTGAAGTCTTCACTCTGGTCCTCGGACCTTCCTTGTCTTTTAGCCACCGCCATTTTGGACTCCTTTTCCCTATTCTACCTACCTAACAGAAGGAAATGGCAACCCAGTCCAGTATTCTTGCCTGGAGAATCCCATGGACAGAGGAGCCTGGTGGGCCACAGTACATGGGGTCGACTGAGTGACTAACACTTTCACTTTCTTTCCTTTACCATGTTTTTGTAAACTGGTGCTCTTTTGGGCCTATCAGTCTGTTTAGGGAGGAGATCTAGGATAGGTACACACCTTGACATCTGGTCTTTTTAATCAGGAGGAAGTGACTCACGAAGAGCAGGTTTGCTCTAAGAACAGAAGGAGCAAGTGTTGCAAGAAGAGGAGGGATTTTGGAGCTGACGCTTTGATGATAAAATTGGATTGAAAGAGAGGCCACTGATGGTTGAAGGTAAGAGTGACTATTTATAACCAAAACCTCTGGATCTGTGAATTGGGATGGTGTCTTTTCATAGAGACAGTTGTCACTCTGGTATGATTATAATATGGATCTTTGACTGTTGTTCATTCGCTGATAATGTATTCATTCTATGCTGAGCCAAGCTCCAAACTTCTGTTCCTCTTTTTGTTCCTTTTTCATTTTATTCATGTTCATGCTCATAAAGGTTTGGTTGGATAAGAGCTCGTGAGACATAGAATTCACCATCATTTGTGAATTTTTTGGAGGTAGTGACCTTTTTCATGAAGTCAGGGATACTAAGCCCCTATCACCCCATTCCCAGAGCTTACTAGTACAGTAGTTTATGGATACCTCTTGCTGTGGGCAGGAAGAGGGCTCTTCAAGGAAAGGAGTAGAAATTCTAGTTTCTTTCATGGAGGGTTGATGGGTCAGATGTGGAGAAGGAGGCTTTCTTGAACTCTGTCCAATGGAGAACAGATTTTATCAGCCTGATCTGATGTGGCTGGAAGGATAGAAGCGAGGCTTTAGTCAAAAAGGCTTACCTACTTCCCTGCAACTCTTGGTCCCCCAGCCTGGCCTCTGCCCATTAGAAAGAAATGAACTTATGATAAAAGTTATAGCAGAATAGATGTTCAACAGTGTAGGCTTATATTACTTAATGCCCTGGGTCTTGGTTTTTTTTTAATTGCAAAGTTAATTTGATACTGAATTGGAACTATTATTCATAGAGTCTCATATATTCTTAGTGGTGCTATTATGTATTTTATAAAGTTTTTATAGTCAATATGTACTACTTTGAAAACAAAGTAATATTAAGACTGCAAAAATAAATTACATATAATCCCTCAGGCTACTATATCTATTTCCATTTTGAAGTGTTCTCTCTTTCAGTGTTTGTCAATTTTGTGTGATTTTGGCAGGCTTTAAAAAAGTAATTTATTGAGATGAAATTTACATAACACAAAATCAACCATTTTAAAAGTGAACAATTCAGTGGTATTAGTACATTCTCAGTGTTGTGCAATCATGTCCATCTAGTTCCAAAATATTTGTCTTAATTAAGGAGATGATAATCTGTATTAATCAGTAAAATCTCTTACCCAGTAAACAGTCTTCCTGCATTTCTCTGCATTTCCCTCTTTTTTCCAGCACCTAGAAACAACTAATGCACATTCTGTTTTTGAGGATTTATTTATTCTAGAATTTTATGTAAACAAAGTCATGTATTACACGTATTACATGACTTTGTTTTGCATACTGTTCTTGTGGGTTTACGCATACTGTAGCATGTATCAGTACTTTTCACTGTTTATGGCTGCATAATACTCCATTGTAAGGATATACCACCGTTTATTTATCCATGGATATTTGGGTTATTTCAACATTTGGGGGTTGTGAATAGTGTTGATGTGAATATATACGTCTATGTTCTTTTTTCTCCGTTTTTCAATGCTTTTGGTTCTATGCCTAGTTTATATTGGTATTAACATAATTGCCGGGTTCCTCGTGGGCTGCCGTCTATGGGGTCGCACAGAGTCGGACATGACTGAAGCGACTTAGCAGCAGCAGCAGCAGAGTGACTCTACGTTTAAGTTTTTGAGGAACAGCCAAACTGGTTTCTACTGTGGCTGAACTATTACGCCTTCTAGCCAATAGTGTGCAAGGGGTTCAATTTCTTCACACCCTTGGCAACACTTGTAATTTCTGTTTGACATACTTTTAACCATTGTGAACATGTCATCTTATGCAATCAACTAAAGGCTGAGTTTTAAAATTTGTATTAATGTCTAGCATTCATGTGTATTGGTGCATTTGATATTAACCTGGATTGCCACTTCAGAGCAATTTTGTTCCATTATCCTACTTCTTCTCAGATCCTATAATTCATCCCTGTGACTACATTTGACAATTTTGAGCCCAGGGCTTATTGTTGGAGCAAATTCTCTTGCACCTGTGAGTGACCTCTGTATTAGACCTGAGAGTTCATACATGTTGGCCCCTGCTCTGCATTTAGGCCAGCTGAACTTCTTGAAGCATGAGTTCCTAACTGAGCTCTGTCCTGAAAGCCAAGTAGCGGCAATTACACTTGGCTTCTACTGAAGCTCTGCTGAAAATAGGCATGTGTGTATGAGGCAAAAGAGGGAACAAAGCGGGCAACATCTTGGAGTGTGTGCTCTTCTTCAGCCTCACCCACATGCCCACATTTCAAGCTCCCACTGGTCACAGGGGTGAGAAGAAATAAGACTGTTCAGTTGGGCCAACAGAGTTTGGGGACAAAGAGGGGAGGCAAAGATGGCCTTGTACCTACAGGAATGGACAGGATGAAAGGTGACAAGGATTACTTTAAGCTGGATTTGCCTGCTGTAACTCAACTGGTGAATTAACTGATCAGGGAAAACTGAAAGAAGGCCAAATTCTCAACCTCAGTATCATTGCCATTTTGTGCAGGATAACTCTGTGTCGTGGGAAGGCTGCCCTGTACATTGAAGGACGTTTAGCAGGGCCTCTGTATACTAGGTGCCAGTAGCACCCACATGCCCCTCTCCCTGCCCATGCAGACATTGCCAGTCTTCCCTGGGGTGGGGCGGGGTGGGGGGCAAAATGACTTCTAGTTGAGAACCTTGTGGCAAAGTGAATATTAATTTTTTCACTTATCAGTTGGCATTATCAGTGGGTTATTATTGAAAAGCTAGTATTGAGGTCCTGGGACACGCCAGGCACTGTGCTCAGCGTTTACGCTCATTTATTCCTCAGCGTGTGCTTGGGTGTGTGTTCTGCTAGGAACTAGATCTGTTCTGTAGGCTCAACACTGGAAAGCTCCTGCCCCTGTGGAGCTGCCATTCTGGCGGAGAGATGGGCAGATTGAAATAATCACACAAACATAAAGTCTCCACCCTGACAAGTGACAAAGAAGGGAGGGCTTTGAAGAGTCTGGCAAAAGCAGTGCTCCCCATGACCAGGCTGTGTGCTGAGACTGTCACACATATTCATTCCTGTGCTCCTTCCAACAACAGTGTGAGGCCCACCTCTGCTGGCATTCGTACCTGTTTTGTAGTAAGGAAGCTGACTCTTAGATGGGTGACAGTCACACAGATAGTAAATGGTGGAATTGGGATTTTGAACGTAATGAGTTGTTCTCAAAGCCTGAGCTTCTAACTACCACCCAAGATACCATGAGTTGAGATCTGCAGAATGAATAGATGTTGAATGCTTAAGGTAGAGGTGAGAGGGAAATTGTTCCGAGGCAAAGACAAAAGTGAATGGGTGGACCTTCAGGCAGGAGAGAGAGTGGAGGAGTTAAAGGAGGCTGAGTGGCTAGAGTGGTGCGGAGGGAAAGGGAAGCTAGGTGAGGAGGCACCTGTTTCTGGGCTCTGCAGTCAGTCCACTTTTAAGAGATTCTTTACCCAAAACACCTTGGAAGTTTAAGTAGGGAGAGGACACTGAGGTTTTCCCTTGTAACCA
This sequence comes from Bison bison bison, assembly GCF_000754665.1. Lineage (NCBI taxonomy): Eukaryota > Metazoa > Chordata > Mammalia > Artiodactyla > Bovidae > Bison > Bison bison. Next base: position 5,887,677 of record NW_011494901.1, read on the forward strand.
CATTTAATACTTACAGCCATCCAATGAAGAAATAAATCATGTCATCAATGAGATGCAAGGGATTTAGAGAGTCAAATGCTTTGAGGCGGTCTCAAAATTGAGAAGTGACAGGGCTGGATTTACACTCATGCTGGTCCAATCTCAAGTCCACCCTTTGAACCACCATGCCACATAGCTCCCTGCTCCGGGCCTTTGAGCTGACCGGGTCACTGAGCACACCTCGTCCATACAGCTAGTGAGTAGATCTGACATCTGGAAATTCTGTCTGGGAGGGTTTTGATGTCTGAGCACAGACGTGATTCCATGCATCTCCATAGTCATTCTTTAACTTATGAATTTTCTGGTCTCTGTTTTTTTATCTTGGACTCCAGCTCCAATTCACCCTTTCACCCTGCCCTCCCCTCAGCCCTGCTGTTTGGTCCTGGGACACTGCCCACGTGGCCTCTGATTAGAATCAGTCCATTCAGAGTGGCTGGCAGGTAGATGTCCTCTTTGCTCAAACATGCGTGAAGGTCTCCATTACCTAGATTGCATGGCTGTGGAGTCTGGAGCTCTTTGGCTGGCCCTCTTCTGTTCTTTTAGAGATAGTGTATTTCCCCCTCCAGGTAAATTTCAAACTAGTGTTCATTTAAATATTAATTTGCAATTGCACCCTCTCTCCTGTGATATTACCACATCCTGGGGGGATTAGGCTGAGGGAGCCTCCTCGCTCGCTTTAATCACAGGTTTTGGCAGTGCCGGGACTTGCAACCGAGTTGGATCCTTCCTTTCACACCATCCCAAACGCTCTGCAGTGCTAACTGAATTGAAATGAGCCCCTTCATCTTACACATGGATAATTAAACTTCAAACACTGTTTATCTCCATCCCCAAATCCGCAGAATGCAGAAGCAAATTAATTTTAAATCTATATCTGCTTTAAATAGTAATTGTTTCATCAACAGGCTTGATGGATAATTATATTCTTTGTTCATCCTCCCTGCAGACTTGAATAGGCCACATAATTCCTGGGTTGCTTTCATTTCTGTAATTAGATCATGTGACAGACCCTTACTATATTACAGTTGACTTGAGTTACTTCTCTCCCACCCACTTCTAAATTCTAAAATGGTTTCTCATGAATACTTAGATTATAACAGCCCAGCTTAACACGGAGCTATGAGTGCTTCACTTTAATCCTTTACTCTTCGTTCACCTAATAATTTACTAGGGAGCAAGCCATCTTACTGGTGGTGGCTGCTACTTTGTGCCAGCTGTATCCTTGCGTAGTTAAGAGTTTTTGTCTTTATTTCGAACTCCTCTTTCCCTAAAAGAGAACCCTTCGTGACCACACTGTCTGGATCCCTCAAAGTCAATATTATCCTTATAGAAGGATTTCAGGTTCAAGCTGAACAAAAAAATGATATACTGGGCTTTTGTTTTTTGACCATCTGGGGTTTCGTGGAAAAAGAGGAAGTCATTTTCCTTATTAGAAAGATCAGTTTTGTCTCCAAGCATTTATTTTACTTGCCTGGATTCATCCCATAAAAATGAAAGCTGGACACTTGATGATTAGGTCAACATTGAGATCTTTTCCCTAATTGGAATTTGTTTGTTCCACACAATATGCCTGATTTTCTCTGGGTCTGTGCTAGAAATAGGATTGTTCAGCCAATCTGGCTCTTTCCGCTTCCTTTATCACTCGTATCCTCTAGCTGATTATCTTTCAGATTTTATTTCCCAGAGTTCTTGCAATTCTTGATATTTTTCTCATTTTTGTTATTAAGCTACACAAAACTGAATAAGGCATAGTGGATAAGACCTGATCCACAGTAAATTGGGGGAGTGATTGGAAGTTGGAGGGAGAGAGAGTATCTTTCGTCGTTGTTTTTTTTTTTTTTTCCCAAAGCCACAGGGTGTCTGTAGTTAAAGTTCAACTTAACTAGGCTCTTTTTCCTCCATCATATTTCAAATTACATACAAATTTGCACTGTCAGTCCTCGGTCTTCTCAGCTTTATTCATTTCTTACTTTCTTTCCTACCCATGGAATATCTGTGTTTTTGATTCCTTTCTTTTAACTATGCAAATGTGATTTTGGGGCAGTATCTCATTATACTATTCTGATTCAGCTATGCATTTTGATAAGTTTCACCACCATATCCTGCCCATATTTCTCTAACTGTAAGGTTTTTTTGTGCGTATGATTATTTCACCATCCTTTTGGGTATTTGCAACATCTCCCAAGTAGACCTGTGGAATTAAGTTTTGCCTTTGTTATTCACCTTTCCAGATCACACATGCAAGTGATAAATTAAATGTGACACACTCATAGGTACCATTACAGTCCCAGATTAATAATTATCCTGTGTTAATGGATTCGTGATATGTTTTGGTTGGAGAATTTTGACCCCAATTTCTCACCCTCTCTTCAATGGAAGATCAGTCATTATGTAGCTTTTATTTCTATATTTTCCACATCATCATATAAAAATCATCTGAGATGTATTGTGATTTCGATGCTGTTGTCAGACAAGATCTAGCTGGAAAATATAAATGACTTTTAATCTTTCAATATAAGGAATAATATAGTACAGTTCAGTCACTCAGTCATGTCTGACTCTTTGCGACCCCATGAATTGCAGCATGCCAGGCCTCCCTGTCCATCACCAACTCCCAGAGTTCACTCAGACTCACGTCCATCATGTCTGTGATGCCATCCAGCCATCTCATCCTCTGTCATCCCCTTCTCCGCCTGCCCCCAATCCCTCCCAGCATCAGAGTCTTTTTCCAATCAGTCAACTTTTCGCATGAGGTGGTCAAAGTACTGGAGTTTCAGCTTTAGTATCATTCCTTCCAAAGAACACCCAGGACTAATATCCTTTAGAATGGACTGGTTGGATCTCCTTGCAGTCCAAGGGACTCTCAAGAGTCTTTTCCAACACCACAGTTCAAAAGCATCAATTCTTCAGTGCTCAGCTTTCTTCACAGTCCAACTCAGATCCATACATGACCATTGGAAAAACCATAGCCTTGACTAGACGGACCTTTGTTGGCAAATGTCTCTGCTTTTGAATATGCTTTCTAGGTTGGTCATAGTTTTCCTTCCAAGCAGTAAATGTCTTTTAATTTCATAGCTGCAGTCACCATCTGCAGTGATTTTGGAGCCCCCCAAAATAAAGTCTGACACTGTTTCCACTGTTTCCCCATCTATTTCCCATGAAGTGATGGGACCAGATGCCATGATCTTCGTTTTCTGAATGTTGAGCTTTAAGCCAACTTTTTCACTCTCCTCTTTCACTTTCA